>NC_092335.1:224577500-224677500 GCF_046630445.1 Rutidosis leptorrhynchoides
AGAATCGTAATTAGAAGCAAACCTAGTATCTGAGATGAGTGAACAAGCAAACCTAGTATCTGATAGAGTAACTACACGTGTATTTTTCAACAGAATAACATCAAGACCGATTACTCACACCTTTAAGACCATTCTCAATGACCCGCCCTCAAACCAGTCACCGAAAACCACCCTCGAGGGCATCATTAGCATTCCCGCCGCCCTCCTCCTCCAACCTCCGCCTTGAAGCTCGTCGCCCTCAGTTATTTCATGGTGTAGCATAAATGAGGATGGTATCTGCATGTTTGTGTTTCAAATTTTGGACCGTTAACCACCAACGGCTATGTTGGTGGATATTTAATTTTTTTTTCACTTATTTAAACTATATATCTAAATATATTTTCAACACTCCCAACACACACAACACTCCCAACAATTCTACATAACACTCCAAACACTTTCATCCAACAATTAATCAAGTTACGATCCAATGATTTCAGCTGACCAGGCAAGCCAAACGGCCTGCCAAACGGCTTGTCAAACGGCTTGTCTGTATGTCAAACGGCCTGCCACACGTCCTGAACAAACGGGCATTGCAAACGGGCAAAACAAACAAACGGCACCAGCAAACGGCTTGCCAAACGGTCTGCCAGCCGTTTTCTGGAAAAAATCAAGTCTATTAAAGGGCTCTCTCCATCCATTTCAACACACACTCAATTTGTAATTCACTTTATATTTTCAAGCTTTTAGTTAGTTTTTAGTAGTAGTTAGCTTAACTTTTATTTTTCGGAGGATATCCCGGCGAGTCCCTGCAATCTCGGACATATTTCTTCAGCCTTTTCAGGTTTTTATCCGAAACGCTTGTCTTTTGTATTAAACATTTATTCTTACCTTTTATGTTTAATAATGCGTTCTGATATTACCATGATAGCTTAATTAATCTGTATGTTGCCATGATAGAAGTTTGGGTTAGCGTGATTATGTTAATTTAGTACGGTTACTGTCGTAATATTGAACTAGTAAGTCTGATAGATTTGTATGCTAGCATCTTAAGGATTGAACAACCTAGGTTGTGATCAGGACTTGTCCACCTATATGAACTTAGCTACTTCATAGGATTAAGACCCCTGGTGTCACACCCCCAAATAGGGCATGTGGTATTTGTGATTAATTATATCAAATCACAGTTGTATAAACGAGAACGACTCTATATGAGACGTTTTATTGAGTTTTGCAGCAGAAGATAAATAGATTACACTGTATTTAGAGCATTAAATGTCTTTAATTGATATGATATGTAATGAAGACTCCAAGCATAGGAAGCAATCATCATCAAAGCAGCAGATATATAGCGGAAGCAATATTTAAGTACCGGAGAATAAACATACTTAAAAAGTCAACACGAGGTTGAGTGAGTTCATAGGTTTGTCATAAATAATGATTTCAGTAATAGATCACAAGATTTAATAAAAGACGATATATCATGTATAACAAAAGTATGCCATGAGCGTATAATATCAAAACTAAACGATTTTACCCCGAGACAATACATATGTAATTGTCGAGATCATTATTATACCACCAATTGACCTGAGGTCAACAGTGCGGGATGTTACTCCCAATAGCGCTATTTATAATAATTTCGTTTGCCTCTTCATTATCTAGCAATTAATGATATTACAAAGCAGGGTTTTGCATGTTTCAAATGAACACAATAAAAGTGCTCATGTTGGTCGCATAATAGTTTGTACTTGTGTCTATCATTAATAAAAATAGTACATGTATTCTCAGCCCAAAAATATAGATAAAAAGGGAGCAAATAAAACTCATGATACGATACGATAGTTTGTAGTAAATATGCATATGACGGTACTGAACAAGTGTAGAGTTGTCCTCGGATTCACGAACCTATATTCAATTATATATATATATATTAAAACATATACTTTTAATTGAACAAATATATATATTATTATTAATGATATAGTTTTTATATTAATAAACTATATATTTCATTATCTTATTAAATATATTCATTTTATATATTTTAATAAATAAGATATTAATATAGTATAATTATGTATATTAAGTATATTGTTATATGAATATCATTTGTTAGTTAAATTAATAAAAATATTAAGATGAGGGTAATAATACTATTAGATTTAATAATAATAATAATAATAATAATAATAATAATAATAATAATAATAATAATGAAATTTTTATATAATATGATAATTTTAATAACACTTATAATGTTAATAATGATGATACTACTAATAATATTCTTAATAATAATACTAGTTTTAATAAAATGATAGATTTAAAAATTAATGATATTTTGAGTATTAATGATAAAAGTAATAATACTGATATTAATAATAAGTATAAAAATAACCATTTTGTTACTAATGATAATAATAATAGTTTTAATAATAATAATAATAATAATAATAATAATAATAATAATAATAATAATAATAATAATAATAATAATAATAATACTATTAATGATAATTATACTTATTTTAAATTTTTGATAACAATACTTAGTAATGATAATAATATTAGTAATAACAATAATAATAATAATAATCATTATGAAAATAATAATAATTGTAACTAATACTTTTATTAGTAATAATAATTATAATAATAACTATAATACTAGTAATAATAACAATAACTAATAGTAACAATAATAATAATAACAATAAATAATATAATTATAATAATAATAATAATAATAATAATAATAATAATAATAATAATAATAATAATAATAATAATAATAACAATAATAATAATTAGAAAGCTACCTTTATATGTTTTCCTAAAAAGAAATGCCTACGACCGGGCTCGAACCCGAGACCTCCCGAATACCTAAACACCCACTAAACCATCCAGTCCAATTTGATTTTCTGATTTATAACACTGCCTAACAATATTTAACCCGAATTATTTATGTGTTCATCTCCTTCTTCTTCATGAATCAAACGACCAAAATCAAACTCAATCTTAATTAAGAACTCGATTTATGAGTGAAATAGAAACAAACACGAATAGGATGTGGGTGTTTCTTGATCACAGAAAAGAAAAAAAAAAAAAAAAATAAGAGTGCTGCTGCTGTCGCGAAGGAGAGAAAGAAAAAAAAATGATTTCGATTTTGGGATTGTTTTAAACAAAAATTTCAACACGAATCATGTTTCAAATCATTCCTTGAAACATTTCAAACCATCAATTTGACTAAAAACATCACCACGAACTCGAATTTTACGAAGAACAAATCAGTTGACTTTTTAATTCGAAACTTCGACTCCAAAATTAGACTTCGATAGAACGAATTAGAATTTGAGACTTTGCAGAAAGTTTAAGTAATTAATTCCTAACACATTTACATTTATAGATTTTAAAATTAAATTCGAATTCGCGATTTGGCTGAAAAAGTGAAGAACAGAGGTATACGAGCTTTATTTTCTGTTTTTTCTTTTTGGTTTGTGAATTAAATTTGTATCAGGGAGTTATATAGAGTTTAGGTGAGATTAATATACTCTCAATGATTAAATTATTAGTTAAAGATGGTGAAGGTCGACTCATAGTCACGATCCAGAACAGAAATATATAAAATATATAAAAGCAAAAAAATATAAAAATATAAAAACATATAGGATTACAGCAAGAAGAAAAAAATATAAAAAATTACGCGACCTAAATTAGGTATCTGCTTTTCTTTTGATTATTTTTATATAATTAATATTAATAATTAATATATATATTAATGATAATAATACTAATTAATAATTATATTAATAATGATAATAATATTGATAAGATAATAATAATAATAAACTTAAAAATAATGATAAGTTTAATAATAATTAATAATAATAATAATAATAATAATAATAATAATAATAATAATAATAATAATAATAATAATAATAATAATAATAATAATAATAATAATAATAATAATAATAATAATAATAATAATTATACTCTTAATAATAATAATAATAATAATATTAATAATGATAATTATCAATAATAATATTAATAATAATATTATTATAAATAAGTTGTATTAATGATATTTATAATAATCCTAATAATTTTAGTAAAGGTGATAATACTAATAATATTAATGTTATTAATAATTATTAATAATAATGACATTAATAATATTTGTAGTAATAATAATTGTAAATAATGATTAGTGATATATTAAAAATGATATTAATAATAATATTAATATAACGAATTAATATTAATGCATAATTATTTACGAATAATGGTCCGTGAATCGTCGGAATTAGTCGAAGTTAGATTTAAATTTAGTCGGAAATTTCCGGGTTGTTATAGTACCTACCCGTTAAAAGAAATTTCGTCCCGAAATTTAGTTATTGCCATCAGTCGGCATTGTTTATAAATAGGTGAGGATATTTTCGTTTTATTTGGTTTTCACGTTCCCTGGTATACTCGGGGCCTTGCATGAATTCCAACGGATAGAATATTATTTTGTTTCTAGCGTTTAAATCTTACGATCCATAAATTCTACGAAGTACATTTCATTATTAATGCGGAGGTTATCTAAAGGATTTAACAAGAGTGTTATTGAATAGATTTTCTCAGAAAGAGATGATAACGCTATACAAGCATTTCAATACACATGAAATGTGTTATGAATAATAGTGAGCTTATTTAAACCTTAAGCGTTTATGCCACAATATTAGGGTAGGCAAAATAGATAGGAGTTCGTGAAAAGCACGGTCATGAAATTTGATAGAGATCGTCATTGTTTACAACATGGATATTGTAATGATGAATATGAGTTGAAAAATAGAGTTTTATCACCTTTGATTAATATGGATAAAACGATTCGATTATAGGAAGAGTATAAACGAAGCTATCACAAAAGATTGAAATGAGGAAATTAAATGTTCGCCTTAACTTTTGACGTAGTCACGATTGATTTCCGGGATTTAAGGAATTAAAAGGAATCTTCGTAATCTATAAGATTTGATTCTTCGGTAATTTAGGAAGTTAGGATTTCTTTGATTAAATGCGGTAAATTGCCTCGATCGATGTGTCTGGAATTTTTTGCTATAAATTAGCTTCTTCCGTTTCATTATCTTCACTACTTCTATACTTTCTTCCTCAATTCATACTTTTAAAAGATTCGTCAATATGCTCCATCCAGTTCTAATTCTGGATATAGTCCTGATTTTTATATCTTTCGTTCTTCTTTTCCATCTGTCGCTGGAAGAGTCAGTTTACTTCTACTATCCTCTTGGATTTATTGTGTTTTTAGTTCTCCCGTGTCTTTATATTGCTATACGCATTGATATACATGGTTTGTAATTTCGGTGTTGTTATCGGGCTTTATATTTTCCTTTATATGTCGAAGCTTCATGCTTTTGTAAAGAAAGTAATGGTCCAGAATTCGTAGGTATGAAGTTTCGAATGATCATAATATACAAAGCAGAAAGGAAAGGTAATAGCATGATTTGATTTGTCAAATTACCAGAATATCCGAAAAAGACCGAATCATCAAGAAATATATTTTCTTGATATGTTTAGAGGTTAAATAGAATGAAAGAGTTATGTAACATGGCAAATGATGATTATAAAGTCTATGAATCATCATCTTCCATTAAAAATTTAGCATGACTTACTGTAATATAATCACGTTGGCCTGACGTCATTATATTATACTAACTCATGCTTCAATTCCCAACACTTCTCCAGAATTCATTCATAATTTATACTTAGGTTTTACAGAAGTTTTCAATATAATGTAATACAGATAGCACGAAGAGGTATATAATTTCGGATGAGAATATTTATGAAAATATCTTCAGAAATATCGAAGATATTTATGATGATATTTTGGAATTTCTAAGTTCGAAAGTTGATGAAGAAAAATTTTCCGCAAGCTTTTAACATGACTTCGGTGCAAGGTATTCTATAAAGATTTCATCGGATCCAGAATTACCTGGATTCTTTGAATATAGGATTTGGTCCTTGTATTTGTCCTTGGTCTCCTTCATGGTTAGCTCAATCCATTTTTCAGTTCCAAATCTGAGCTTTTTCAATACATCATTCTTTATTGTAACATCCCGCGTTTTTCCGTTAAATTTATTTTAACACCGTCTTTTTTTTTTATATAATATCTTTCGTTATTCAAATTTGTATCTTTCGTTAACTAACGTTCATAATATTCTCGTTATCGGATTTTAATATCTTCCGTTAATACGCGTTTTAAAATATTCCGTTTAGGTATTTTCCGCACCCGACTACAAACTCGAGGGACTAAAATTGACACGGGGCAAACTAGTTGACTAGGTCACCTAGTCCACCCCAATCACCACCATTCAACCATCTCCCTCTCTCTCTCTTTCTCTCTAGCAAGAGCACACCCAATTTCCAAATTCATTCAATCATCATCTAAATTCGATCTAGGAGGCTTACAACAAAATAAATTACATATTCGTGATCCTCTCTTCATCCTCTTCATTTTGGTACCAACTTCATCTCGTTTGGGTAACATTTCTAAAACACTAGTTTTCTTTAAATTTGTGTGCTTGACTTAAAAGTATGTTAATTAGTGTCTATGGCTCATTGTGATGTCGTGTATGTAATTTGTATGCTCGATTTGTTGTTTTTGGTGTAACTAGTTCATTATGAAAATTACTTGCTAAATCCTTGATTTTGGATAATCAAATGTTGTTAGATTGTTAAAGTGCATGTTTTAAAAGTGTTACTAGTATCATTAGCTTCGTTTTGATGTGTAGGTTGATTAAGAAAACTTCAAAAACATGATTATTGATTTTGAGATGTTTGACTAGGGTTTGATAGTTCTTGACATGAATTTTTGGATGCTTGAATGCCATGAAATGTAAATTGTTAGTGTTTAGTAGTAATGTATGCTTCATTACCTTCAAAACGGCATATCACATGTGTGAATTGGATTCCCGAAACTTAAAATGCATTTGATGAACTTGAAACTTTGAAAATGGATTCTTAATGATCACTTGACGGAAAATCGGTTATTGAAATTGATGTTTTTGTTTGATGAAACATGTTTAGTTGTTTTTCTTGTCAAATTACCTTTCCAACGATATATAGTATGCATTTTGGATGTTTTCGGTTCATAAAATATGTTAATTTGAGTTTTGGTTCGTGACTTGGACCATTTTTCTGCAAACTGCATGTTTCCCAGGTATTGCGCGCCGCGCATATACCCGCGCGCCGCGCAGAATTAGAAATCCCAGATGTTTGCCTTCGTGGTTAAGTTCTGACCAGGATTTACACTTGGGTGCGCGCCGCGCAACCCATTGCGCGCCGCGCATATGCCCAGCTCATTTTTGTTTTTATTTTTCCTTTCACAAAATGTTTCCCGCTTAACCGTAACTCCGATTAACATGAAACTTGGCCATTCTGCTCATAAATGATTTCTCATCATGGGAAAATTGTCGGATACCCGACCCGACCCCGTTGACCTTGACTTTGACCAAGTTTGACTTTTAGTCAAACTTAACCAAACAATTATACGATCGTTCTAACATGCTTAGTTACTTGTATCGTGCATGAAACTTGACTAATTGATTCACATGCTACATAATCGAGTCGTAACGAGCCATAGGACTAATTGAACATCTTTGACCGTTTGTGTTTACCGTTATTGATATAACCTATATGTTTAGGTCAAGACTAGCCTTGTCTTTGCACGCGTTTACTTGTTGAAGTACTTTTATAACTCTCGCACTCAAGGTGAGATCATAGTCCCACTTTTACTCTTTTTGAACTTATATTTGGGATGAGAAAACATAAACGATTCTTTTGAACTAAGTGAACACAAGAACGGGAAAACAAACATTCTACATACGAGTTTAGAACAAAAATCCTCAATTCGATTATCATTAGTTACACTTGCCGGGTGTAAGCGAGAACTTATGTTATATGGCCATATGGGTTGGCAACCCTCATCTTTGACGGTTCGCTACCGTCTACGGATGAAATATATTTTCGAGAATCAGTGTTTGTTCTAGCACTATGGATGGGGTATACAATGGATGGAATGTTAAGCTTTGATAATTGGGTGCTCGTGAAACAAACTTTTGGAATGTAATACTATTATTTCTTTGATGCAAATCTTGTGGTTCACTTGTACTTACTTACTTAAACCTATGATTTCACCAACGTTTTCGTTGACAGATTTCTATGTTTTTCTCAGGTCTTGCACGATATGTGAAACATGCTTCCGCTTACTATTTGATACTTGCATCCGATGTCGAGTATACATGCATTTCATGGAGCGTCCTTTGACTTTACTTTAAACCGTGTCGCCTAGATTTCAATCGTACTTATAACGTTGTAACTTAACTTTTGGTTGAACAATTCTTGTAAACTTTGAAACAATCTTTATTTTGAAATGAAGGCGACATATTTTGGTCAAACGTTATCTTAAAGACTTATAATCAGGTAATGGGACCCACGTAGCCGACGCCGTCACTTGACGATTTGTCGGGGTCGCTACAAGTGGTATCAGAGCCTTGGTTGTAGGGATTTAGAGTTCATTTGTGTCCACCCCGAGTCATAGGGTACATAGGTGAATCTAGACTACAACCGGCATATAGACTGAAGTAGGAATTATTTGACTAATTGTGCATTTATACTCGAACTCTTCTATCATATCTAACTCGTATTCGATCTTGATCTTACGTTGATAAATTTTGTTGATGCGCCACCTTGACTTTATGAAGTAATGTTAAATGCACATGAGATTCAGGGTAATATAATTTCCGGGATTATATTACGGTGATTCACATGGACGTTCCGACATTATGACGTAAAGAATTTAAGGCGAGTCAAGGAAAAATTTCCTCTCTATCCTATTTCCATACTCCGGTTAGTATTGTTGAAAATACTAACCAACGATATTCTTGTCTCATGAAGGAACAATGGCTCACCAAGGTCAACACAATACTCCTCTCGAAACTCTAGAACAAGCTCTTCAACGAATGATAACCACCGCCGTGGGTACGGCCGTGGCCGATCACTTTTCTAACAACAACAATCATGGAGCCGGTAATTCAATCGAAGGTTGCTCCTACAAGAACTTCATGAAGTACAATCCTCCCACTTTCGATGGAACCGGAGGACCGGTTACTCTCACCCGATGGTTTGAACAAATGGAGACCGTTTTTAACACAAGCGGTTGTCGAGACCAAGATAAGGTCAAGTTTTCCACCCTCACCTTCACCGGCATTGCTCTCTCGTGGTGGAACACGTATGTACAATTGGTGGGAAGCGATGAAGCCCACACACTCCCTTGGACCGAATTAAGAGAAAGAATGATCACCGAATACTTCCCGCGCGACGAGACTCGAAGGCTCGAACAGGGTCTAAGGAATTTAAAAACGGTCGGAAATGACCTCGAAGCTTATAATCAACGGTTTACTGAACTAGTCTCGATGTGTCCAAATCTCATGACTCCCGAATCCCTAAGAGTCGAACTTTACATGGATGGCCTCCCTAAGAGCATTCAACACAAGGTAATGACATCTCAACCCACTAACCTACAAGAGGCTTTAACAATGGCCCGCCAAGCCTTAGAAACGGTGAATGAAATGGAAGCACCGGCACCAATGGTCGAGAACCACCCGAGTAACAACAAAAGAACATGGGAAGCCTCTCAATCAAGCAACCACAACAATAACAACAACCCCGCCAAGAAGCCTTTTACCTCCAACGACAAGAAAAGCTATGCCGGAAAACTACCTTTTTGTAACGAATGCCACAAGCATCACTTTGAAGGATGTGGCAGGTTTCACCACCGGCGCCAAGGACCCGTCGCTCGAAAGATGCCCAACGCACACAGAACGGGTGCTTGCTTCGAATGTGACCAACTGGGTCATTTTAGGAATGTGTGCCCAAATAAGAAAATCAACCCCAACGCACGCCGTTGAACCTTCAACATCGACACCTAGGATGCCCGGAACGACGATGGACTAGTAACGGGTACATTTCTTCACAACAAACCGTATACTTCATACTTATTCGATTTCATTACCGTTAGACGTTTTATAACCAAGTCTTTGACTCGTGCTCTTTGCACTCCACTTTTTCCCTAGACACTACTTAGGCAATTTAAGTGACCAACGGAATATATTGTGTGCCTATAAATTTTATCAGAGGATATACGTTAAGAATTATGACTTGACACCTATAGAACTAAGGAGCTCAAAACCTATTCATTAAGGAGAAATTTTTTTTTTTCTTTCTTTCCTACAATTATGTATGGATTTTTGTGAACTAAATAATTTTCGGTTGGAAACCGATACCCACTTCCTCGTATCCATGACCTCATGATTATTTGCGTGAAACTCGTGTGTATTCCAAATCGACCTCCGTTCCGGTTATCACCAATTGGGGGTTAAGGGAGACGATGTCTCCTAAGCCATTTCCGAACTCACAACGTTAGTTGTAAATCTCTCTTAGTACCGTTTGATTTATTTAGGACTCCGTCCGTATTCATGAACCTCCTAAACCACGTATGCAACTTATCTAGACAAATCTGTTATCGTATTTATAGATGACATCTTAACTTATTTAAGTAAAGAAGGAAAACGAACAACATCACCATCTTACGCTCGAACTTTTGAGGAAAGAGCAACTTTATACCAAATTCTCCGAGTGAGAATTTCTGTTGAACGAAGTCCAATTTTCTAGACCATGATGTTAATGGTCAAGGCATTACAATCAATCTCGAAATCAAGCCACATGTAATCAGGAAACTCTCCCAACTCAGACTTGTATTCGTAAAATCTTAGATCTCGTCTATTTTTACCGAAGATTCATTCTGACTTTTCTCGTGTTACACGACTTTTAAACTCGTTAACTCACTAAGGAAAACTTTAAACCTCTTCATGTCTGAGCCTTGAACGTGATTCTTCACACCAACCTTCCTAGCTAAATTCGTATAGCACTAGATGGAACTCAAACATGGAAATATTTCTACTTGAACGCCGAAAGGCATACTCTCTCGTCTCAAAAATCAACATAACTAAAATTCGTTATTTTGCACGAAGAATTCGAATACTAAATTGTGGATCCGATCAATTTTCTCGTCATCCCGTACCACACTACCTACCTCTGTTATTTCACCGTCACCGTCTAATATTACTGGAATTTAAGATAACACACAATCCAACGATACTTCACTCTTCTTTGACTTAACGCCCTTGCGTCACTGATAATCGTCCAACCATTATTCAACCCCGAACTATACAATTACGTGTACTATCTCGTTTCTCTTTCAGACTTCATTTTTTTTTGACAACTAGAGGCACGTTATGGCAACCTCGAGATGTAAGCTCATCCTATTCTAAGTCCTCGTTTCACTCCTATCTTTATCGCTCGCATTTCCGTTTAAGGGAACTCCTTGTAACATTTCTCCATGGATAGAGAAATTCATCATATTACATTAGTATTCGCCACGAGGGTGAATAGTCCTAACGAACATTTTTCGAACCCTAACTGACTTGTTCAAACGTATCTTAATAGATTCTATTCCAACACGGTGTATCTTTGTCAATTATTCCGTATCGAAATACTCGTTTCACTTCTAGTTTTACAAGAAACCTTGGAGACCCGCTTAGACATGAGTACCGCGTACCACCCACAAACAGACGAACCGAACAAACGAACGATTTACGTCTTCGAAAGACATGTTTCAAACTTGCATGGTCGCTTTTAGTAGATCCCTCTTACAACAGTAGTTACCACTCGTGTGTTCACACGCACTTTCCGAAACCCTATATGACCACTAATGTCATACCCCTGTTCATTTAACCAAAGCATCAACCACCGAAATCTGAACTCCATCAAGAAACAACAATTGAAATCATTCAAATCCGAGGAGGGCTCGAGACGATCCGTAGTCGCCAAAAGAGTTATACCAAACTTAGATGAAAACCTCACAAATCCTAGTGTGTAACCGCGTAATATTGAGAAACCGCACCTTGGAAAGGTGTAATCCATTTTGGGAAATCGAGAAAGGCTATAGCCGCAATATTGAACCTTTTGAAACCTTGGGGCGTATTGGAACCGCTTCCTACCGTTTAGAACTTCCGACTCAATTAAGTTTCCGTTTACCTTACATTTCGTGTAACAAACATAGAAACGTGTCCTGCGGAACAGGAACGTGCAATTCTTCTAAATGCACCAACTATTGAAGACAAACTTCTCTTCATAGGAAAACCAGTTGAAACCGGGGATCGTAAAAATCCAAATTCATGAGAACACTGATAATGCTAAAAACGAACATATATTTCATAGCATTATTCCTCAAGAAAGACAAGCTTTTAGTTGCAATTGTTCTATTTACAAGTGATATTCGTTTAAATAATAAAAGGTGAAGACAAAAGACAGATTCGACGATTTGAAGACGCAAACGACCAAAAAGCTCAAAAGAACAAAAGACAATCAAAAAGGTTCCAATTATTGATAAGAAACGTCTCGAAATCACAAGAGTACAAGATTCAAAACGCAAAGTACAAGATATTAAATTGTACGCGAGGACGTTCGAAAATCCGGAACCGGGACTAGAGTCAACTCTTAACGCTCGACGCAACGGACTAAAAATTACAAGTTAACTATGTATATAAATATAATATAATATATAATTAATTATATTAATTATATATATATTATATATATATATTAAAAACTGTCGGCAGCCAGAAACTCCAAGGGTGTGAATTGAAAATACCTCTCCGCGACTCGCGGAGTTTGAAGGGCTTTTTGCCGCGAGTCGCGGAGCCCCAAATTTCACTTCTGGCTATAAAGCCAACCGAATTCTGATCGAATTTATCATCATTTTTTCTTCTCAATCATACGTAAATATATTTATATTTATAATTTATATTTTAATTTTAATTATAATTCTAATAATAAGGGTATGTTAGCGAATGTTGTAAAGGTGTAAGTCGAAATTCTGTCCGTGTAACGCTACGCTATTTTTAATCATTTGTAAGTTATGTTCAACCTTTTTATATTAATGTCTCGTAGCTAAGTTATTATTATGCTTATTTAAAACGAAGTAATCGTGATGTTGGGCTAATTACTAAAATTAGGTAATTGGGCTTTGTACCATAATTGGGGTTTGGACAAAAGAACGACACTTGTGGAAACTAGACTATGGGCTATTAATGGGCTTTATATTTGTTTAACTAAATGAAAGTTTGTTAATGTTAATATAAAGATTTACAATTGGGCGTCCCTATAAATTACCATATACACTCGATCGGACACGATGGGCGGGGTATTTATTTGTACGAATAATCGTTCATTTAATCGGACACGGGAATGAATTAATAGCCACTAGAATAATTAAAACAGGGGTGAAATTACATTCAAGGGTAATTGGTGTAATTGTTAACAAAGTAGTAAAACCTTGGTTTACACGCAGTCGATAACCTGGTGTATTCATTAAACAAAGTATTAAAACCTTGTTACAATTCGAATCCCCAATTAGTTGGAATATTTATCTTCGGGTATAATAATAATTTGACAAGGACACTTGCAATTTATATTTATGACTGATGGACTGTTATGGACAAAAACCAGACGGACATATTGAATAATCCAGGACAAAGGACAATTAACCCATGGGCATAAAACTAAAATCAACACGTCAAACATCATGATTACGGAAGTTTAAATAAGCATAATTCTTTTATTTCATATTTAATTTCCTTTATTTCATATTTAATTGCACTTCTAATTATCGCATTTTTATTTATTTTATTTTATTTTATCGCACTTTTAATTATCGTACTTTTTAATTATCGCAATTTAATTTTATCGCATTTTTATTATTCGCAATTTCATTATCGTTATTTACTTTACGCTTTAATTTAAAGTCTTGTATTTATTTTATATTTTACATTAGGTTTTAACTGCGACTAAAGTCTTAAAATCGACAAACCGGTCATTAAACGGTAAAAACCCCCCTTTATAATAATAATATTACTTATATATATATTTGTATTTTTATAAAAGTAAACTAATATAGCGTTGAGCTTTGTTTAAAGATTTCCCTGTGGAACGAACCGGACTTACTAAAAACTACACTACTGTACGATTAGGTACACTGCCTATAAGTGTTGTAGCAAGGTTTAAGTATATCCATTCTATAAATAAATAAATATCTTGTGTAAAATTGTATCGTATTTAATAGTATTTTCTGCTAAAATTTAATAGTATTTTATACCCCTCTGCTTTGACATCAAGTATTTTTGGCGCCGCTGCCGGGGAAAGTATCTTAAAAGCCGGAAGCGCAACGCTAATATATAAAAAAAAATTAAAATTTTAGTTACTTTTATTAAAAATTCGCTTTTGTAAAAATACGTTTTAAATATTCAAAAATATAAAAAGAAAAACAAAAATATAAGTATTTTTAGGATTTTGTTAAATATTTAAGTTTTATAAGTTTCTTTGTTTTTATTTTAGTTTATAAAAATATAAGTTTTAATTTTAATATCTTTTATTTAATTAAAAAACACAAAACAAAATAAAAAAAAAAAAAATAAAGAAAAACGCGTAAAAAGTAAGTCCTGTCAACTGAATTCCTGAACCCCGCGACTCGCGGGGTTTTCCTCTTTATATGCCGCGACTCGCGGAGACCCTCTGACACACGGACAAAAACCCTAATCACGGGTTATTTTTAATTATTATTATTATTAAAACCTAAATATTATTATTATTATTATTATTAATTTTAGTTTTATTTTTACTTTTTACTTTATATTTATGTATTTTGTTTAATTAGTTTTATTAAAATTATAAAATTAGTAGTTTAATAAAATAAATAATATAAAAATAATATTTTTATAAAAATTGTAATTTTTACAACTTTTTGTATATTTTTATATTTTGTACCTTTTTAATCGTTGTAGCGTAATATTTATATTTTTAGCTCATAATTAATTTTAAACTTAGTCTTTGCTATAGTTATTTTTACTCCTATATTTTTAGGCTATGTCGTAGAATTCCTTAAGTGCTTTTTCTTTAGACTAAGATTTAGGTGCTTTAGAATTTTGCGACGCCTTTTTAAGTTTTAGTTTCTTTTTAAGATATTTCCATTTGGGATTTAGTTTTTCTTGTAAGCTTTAATATTTTTACACCTTTTACTATGTATCAATTATCATTCCAATTAGTAATTTCAATTTGCGATTATAATTTTAAGTTAGTTGTAGTAATAAGGTTAAATTAGTTAAGTATTTTTAAGTTTTGATAAGTTTCTTTTATTTTTCCGTCACCTTTTATTTTTCAACCATATTTTTTTTCTTTTTCGACCTTTTTCGACGAACTCTTTTTCTCTCTTATTTCTCGCCATTCTAATTTTAGGACTTAGAATTTTTTCTACTTCTTATCTAAATTTCTTAAAATTACGAAAATTTATTTTAAGTGGTTAAATTAATAGACATCAAAATTTTCTGGTTCGTAGTAATAGTTGGATTTGTACGTGGACCGGGTTATTGGAGCCAAACAGTCCTCAATTATATTGAGACCAAACGAATCCTGCCCCTCTGCTGCATCTTTTGGCTATTCGAAACGTGGGCAAAATCAGAAAAGTCTATTGATTGGATAACTTATTATAATTTTTCTTTCCTTTTTAAAAAAAACTAATAGGATATTCTGTGAATGCACCGAGCAAGACGTTCATCACCTTTTGTACGTTCACCACCTGTAACTCGATCAAGACATCGTTTAACAAATATAACCGCCGTTGATTTTTCTTTAGAATCGTCATCCAGTCGACCAAGTACTTCAGTTCAAATTTCCGATAATCCATTTTTTGAAACAAACCTCACAATTGAGAATCCAGAAAATATTCAGGAACGGTTCATAGATCCTGAACCATTAAACTTTCCTCCGGAACCACCAATCATTCAAACAGAGATTGTTGAGGAACGAACTATTAAATCAGAATCATCTAGTGATACCGATTCAACAAATTCAATTATGGAGAATCTGGAACCTTTAAGTATGGAAGACCGAATGAGAGCTAAACGCACTGGCCAAGGTCACGCAATTACTCATCCAGACATTAATGCGCCAGATTATGAAATCAAAGGACAAATTCTACACATGGTGACTAATCAATGCCAATTTAGTGGTGCGCCGAAGGAAGATCCAAATGAACATCTACGTACCTTTAATAGGATCTGCACACTATTTAAAATACGAGAAGTGGAGGATGAACAGATATATCTCATGTTATTTCCCTGGACTTTAAAGGGAGAAGCCAAAGATTGGTTGGAATCGTTACCTGAAGGGGCGATCGATACATGGGATGTTTTAATTGACAAATTTCTTAAACAATTCTTTCCTGCATCTAAAGCCGTAAGACTTCAAGCAGAAATTGTTACATTCACACAGAAGCCAAATGAAACTCTATATGAGGCGTGGACAAGATATGGAAAGTTATTAAGAGGATGTCCGCAACATGGTTTAGACACTTGTCAAATAGTACAAATATTCTACCAAGGATGCGACATCACTACAAGAAAAGACATAGATATAGCAGCTGGTGGTTCGATTATGAAGAAAACCGAAACTGATGCTTACAAAATTATTGATAATACTGCTTCCCACTCACATGAGTGGCACCAAGAAAAAGACATCATTAGATCATCTAAAGCAGCTAGAGCCGATTCTAGCCATGACTTAGATTCCATTTCCGCAAAGATAGATGCTTTCGAGAGACGAATGGAAAAGATGACTAAAGATATTCATGCTATACGAATTAGTTGTGAGCAGTGTGGAGGACCACATTTGACAAAAGATTGTCTCAGTATTGAATTAACAATGGAACAAAGAGAGAATATTTCATACATAAACCAAAGGCCTGGAAATAATTATCAGAATAATTATCAACCGCCAAGACCAATTTACAATCAAAACCAGAATTATAACCGAAATATTCCATACAATAACCAACAAGGTCCTAGCAATCAACAAGTATCCAATAATACTTATAATCAGCAAAGACCGAATTTTCAAAACAAACCACCACAACAAACCGATGATAAAAAGCCGAATTTAGAAGATATGATGACGAAGCTAGTTGAAACTCAAACGCAGTTTTTCACATCTCAAAAACAAACCAATGAACAAAATGCTCAAGCATTTAGAAATCAACAAGCTTCTATTCAAAATCTGGAACAAGAAGTAAGTAACCTAGCAAGGTTAATAGGTGAAAGAAAACCGGGAAGTTTACCTAGTGATACGAATACTAACCCCCGGAATGAAACAGCTAAAGCTATTACCACAAGAAGTGGTACAACACTTAAACCACCTGAAATACCTGTAACTTCTGATGAAACTATTCCTACTACACAAGAACCACAACCTGATCAAGATAAGGAAAAAGAACCGGTAGTTGAAAAGGTTAATGAAGATAACACAGTTAAGGATAAACCTTATGTTAAACCATATCAACCACCACTTCCTTATCCGAGTAAAATGAAGAAAGAAAAACTTGAAGCCGAGCAATCCAAATTCTTGGATATGTTTAAACAGATAAATGTAAATCTTCCTTTCATTGATGTGATTTCAGGAATGCCAAGGTATGCTAAATTCTTGAAAGATCTAATCACGAATAGAAAGAAAATGGAAGAACTCTCGGCTGTTACTATGAATGCTAATTGTTCAGCAGTGCTGTTGAATAAGATACCAGAAAAACTATCTGATCCAGGAAGTTTCACAATTCCATGTTTTCTGGGTAGCCTTAGTTCAATAGAAGCATTGGCAGATTTAGGTGCTAGTATAAATCTAATGCCGTATTCACTATACGCTAAACTAGACCTTGGAGAATTGAAACCAACCAGAATAAGCATACAACTAGCCGATAGATCAATAAAATATCCTAGAGGGATAATGGAGAACATGCTAGTTAAAGTTGGTACTTTAGTATTTCCAGTAGATTTTGTTGTTTTGGACATGGAAGAAGATTCTCAAGTTCCTCTCATATTAGGAAGACCATTTTTAAACACGGCTAAAGCAATGATAGACGTGTTCGGTAAGAAACTGACCCTAAGTATAGAGGATGAGAGTGTTACCTTTTCAGTTGATAGAGCAATGCAACAACCACAATCTGCAGATGATACATGTTATTATATTCAAACTATAGATGCACATGCAGAATTATTAGAAGAATTTCCAGAATTACAAGGAACAGGAGAATGTTCTTTAGGAGAAGGAAATGAACCAATTGAAGAAGCTGAAATGTTAGCTACACTTATAGCCAATGGATATGAACCAACAACAGAAGAAATTCAAATGCTAAAAGAAGAAGACAGATATCGATATAAATCATCGATAGAAGAACCTCCGAAATTAGAGTTAAAGCCACTTCCAAACCATTTGGAATACGCTTATTTACATGGTGAATCTGAATTACCTGTAATAATATCGTCTTCTCTTACTGAAAATGAGAAATCACAACTCATTTCTGTGTTGAAAGCTCATAAACCAGCCATTGCATGGAAGATTCATGATATTAAAGGAATAAGTCCTTCGTATTGCACACATAAAATCCTTATGGAAGAAGGTCATAAAACGTATGTGCAACGCCAACGAAGACTAAATCCTAATATGCAAGATGTAGTTAAAAAGGAAATTATTAAACTGCTAGATGCAGGTTTGATATATCCAATTTCTGATAGTCCATGGGTAAGCCCAGTTCAATGCGTGCCTAAGAAGGGTGGCATGACTGTTATCACAAATGAGAAAAATGAGCTTATTCCTACTAGGACTGTAACAGGATGGCGTGTATGTATTGATTATAGAAAATTAAATGACGCCACCAGAAAAGATCACTTTCCCTTACCTTTCATAGATCAAATGTTGGAAAGATTAGCCGGAAATAGTTACTATTGTTTTCTAGATGGATTTTCCGGATATTTTCAAATTCCAATAGCACCCGAAGACCAAGAGAAAACCACATTCACGTGCCCTTATGGTACTTTTGCTTACAAACGCATGCCATTTGGACTTTGTAACGCCCCTGCAACCTTTCAAAGGTGTATGATGGCGATTTTTCATGACATGATAGAAGAATGCATGGAAGTATTCATGGATGACTTTTCAGTCTTCGGTGATACATTTAAATCATGTCTAGTTAATCTGGAACGAATGCTAATTAGATGCGAAAAATCAAATCTAGTACTTAATTGGGAGAAATGCCATTTTATGGTTAAAGAAGGCATCGTTCTTGGACATAAAATTTCAAAAGAAGGAATTGAAGTGGATAGAGCTAAAGTAGATGTAATTGCTAAACTTCCACATCCCTCCAATGTTAGAGGAGTTAGGAGTTTTCTAGGGCATGCCGGTTTTTACCGACGTTTCATAAAAGATTTTTCTAAAATTGCCACTCCTATGAATAAACTCCTAGAAAAGGATGCGCCATTCATCTTTTCAGATGAATGTATCAAATCTTTTAATATTCTTAAAGAAAAACTCACTAATGCGCCGATCATGATAACACCAAATTGGAATCTACCATTTGAACTAATGTGCGATGCAAGTGATTTTGCAATGGGAGCCGTTTTAGGACAAAGGATTGAAAAACGATTTCAACCTATATATTATGCTAGTAAGACATTACAAGGAGCACAAACGAACTATACAACTACTGAAAAAGAACTCCTTGCTATTGTCTTTGCTTTTGACAAATTTCGATCATATCTCGTTCTAGCAAAAACGGTGGTCTATACCGACCATTCTGCTCTTAGATACCTATTTTCAAAACAAGATGCTAAACCAAGATTAATCCGTTGGATCTTACTCTTACAAGAGTTTGATATTGAAATCCGAGATAAAAGAGGAGCAGAAAATCTCGCCGCCGATCATCTTTCTCGTCTTGAAAATCCCGAATTAGAAGTTCTGAATGAATCGGCCATACAAGACAACTTTCCTGATGAATATCTATTGAAGATAGATTATAAAGAAATCCCATGGTTTGCAGACTATGCAAACTACTTAGTTTGTGGATTCCTTGAAAAAGGATTATCGTACCAAAGACGAAAGAAATTCTTCAGTGATATAAAACACTATTTCTGGGAAGATCCACATCTGTTTAAAAGTTGTCCCGATGGAATAATACGCCGATGTGTATTTGGAGATGAAGCTAGTAAAATATTAAACCATTGTCACACAGGACCAACAGGAGGGCATTATGGGCCTCAACTAACAGCAAGAAAAGTTTATGAAGCTGGATTCTATTGGCCTACAATTTACAAAGACGCACACCTTCTTTGCAAATCCTGTGATGCATGTCAAAGGGCCGGAAGAATAAGTCAACGTGATGAAATGCCACAAAATGTCATCCAAGTATGTGAAGTATTTGACATTTGGGGTATTGACTTTATGGGTCCATTTCCAAAATCTCATAATAATCTATATATACTCGTAGCCATTGATTATGTATCTAAATGGGCGGAAGCACAAGCTCTCCCAACTAACGATGCACGAGTTGTAGTAAACTTTTTAAAACGTCTTTTTGCAAGGTTTGGAACACCGAAAGCTTTAATAAGTGATCGGGGTACTCATTTTTGTAATAATCAACTTGAAAAAGTTCTTAAAAGATATGGAGTAACTCATAAAATCTCCACCGCATATCATCCACAAACAAGTGGACAAGTTGAAAATACAAACCGAGCTTTAAAACGTATTCTAGAAAAAACTGTAGGATCAAATCCAAAGGAATGGTCCATTAAATTGGAGGATGCACTCTGGGCTTTTAGAACAGCCTACAAAACTCCAATTGGAACCACACCTTTTAGACTTGTTTATGGAAAAGCATGTCATCTTCCAGTAGAAATTGAACACAAAGCATTTTGGGCTTTGAAGACATGTAATCTTGATTTACATGAAGCCGGACGTCTACGATTAAGTCAACTAAACGAATTAGAAGAATTAAGACATAAAGCATACGAAAATTCGTTAATCTATAAAGAAAGAATGAAGAAATGGCATGATAAAAGAATCAGAAGTTCAAAAGAATTCAAAGAAGGAGACAGAGTTCTTCTTTTCAATTCACGATTCAAGCTATTTCCTGGAAAATTGAAATCAAGATGGTCTGGACCATTCATAGTAAAAAGAGTTTTCCCATACGGAACGATAGAATTAATAAATTCAAATGGGATTGAATTTAAAGTTAATGGTCACAGAGTTAAACATTACATACATGGTCCGATGGAGGTCGACAACGAAGTTAATCACAATTTCGATGCCACAGCTAACTAAGTGTGAGGAGAATCAAGTCTTTAAAGGATAATATATATTTCTGTTAGAGTTAGATTGTCTGTTTTCGTGTAGTTCTCGAAAATGGAACACGTATGGTCTTTCCCTAGCAGACCCTAAAGAACTAGTCTTCTCCCCCCATTCTGAATTTTTATTTTTTTTAGGTTTTTACAAAATGAAGACTGCCTGTGAACTAAACCATGGTCTAATGCTACACGCTTTGATCACTAAACGTAATAATGACATACTCCCGAGTGAAATAGTATCAGTAATCAGAGAAAGAATGGACGGAGTTAGAAAAGGATCCAGATGCGAAGATAATAAGTTACAATTTGGTAAAGGAAAATCAAAATCCGCAGCGAAAAGAAGAGCACGACACCTAGAAAGATGTCACAAATGCGGAAAATGGTCACATGGAGGTAAATGTTCAAATAATCAAACCTATTCAAATACAGAATTTGTTACTTTATGCAGAGACGGACCGTTCATATGTTTAGAAGAAAAGACAATGAATGCTCGAGGTTACGCCTATGCAGCCATGGAAAACCAATTAAACCGACTATCTTATGAATATAATAGATCATATAATTAAGAAATCTATTTCACAGGTATGTCTGTACAGTTTTTATTTTTATTTTTATTTTTAACCTTTTGATAATAAACGCTAATTTGTTCGCTAAAAAGTATTAAATTGGTATTAAATAAAATTAGGTTTGGCGACCGAAATTATTGATATCATTCAAAAATTTATTACATCACTGCGAAATTTAACGTTTATTCTTAAGGTATAAATATCTTTAAACAATCAACCCAAAATATTTCAAAAATTCGTCATGAGTTAAATTAGGTCTTGGAACCGAAATTACTTTACCGAAAAGAGGGGCGCATATTTTTGATAATATTTGATTGATTAAAGTGGGATAAAAAGAAAAAAAAAAAAAGATTTTTAAATTTATTTTTACCATGTTTTTAAAATTAATATTTAAATCTTAAATTAATATTGTAAACTTTGTAAAAACAATATTTTTAAAATTGTAAATATTTGAAAAATTAATATAAGTTTGGTATGAATTTATGAATTTTTAAAATAAGTTTGGTATGAATTTATGAATTTTTAAATTAAGTTTGGTGTGAATTTTTAATTTTTAAAATATGAAATTTTAATTTTATGCATTTCAAATTTTAAGTTTGGTGTGAATTTTTAATATTAGTTTTGAATTTTATATTTATGTTGTGTGAATTTAAAAACAAAAATTTACTTTATCTCATTAAGTTAAAAATATGATTTTAAAATTCGTCGTAAGTTGAAGACTAGGTCTTTGAACCGAAATTGCTTTACCCGAGGGAGGGACGAGAACTTTTATTATCATTATTTTTAATCTTATTGATTTAAAGTATGCCAAAAACATTAAAAAACCCAAAAATCTTAGCTTTTAAAACAATCGCTACAAAAAAAACAAATTTTAAAATTTTGTCGAGGGACGGACTAGGACATCGATCCGAAACGACCTCGTCCTAAATAACAAGGGAAACAAAATTTTAAAATTAAATACTTGATTGTTTTATAAGTTAAAGATTATATAAAAAAAAAAAAAAAAAAAAAAAAAAGGGTAAACTCCGCGACTCGCGGAGTTTACAGTGCAAACCTCCGCGACTCGCGGTGGTATGAAAATACAGAAAAAAAAATAATAAAAGGAACGAGCTGGAACAGAATAACACACACACACATACTGCACTTCGAAAAAACCCGAGAAAACCCACGAAAATCATCCCAAAAACTCGATTTTTCACCGTTAATCTTCAAATTTTTCACTACAATCATGTTGAGGAGGATCTTATCTAAGAATTACTCAAGAAAACAGAATGAAAGGGGTGAATCTTCATCCCAAGCCCGCCATGCTCCTGCTGAGAACTTAGAACAACAGGAGGTAGATAACTACTACAAGCAGGATGTACCTCATCCAGTCATGACCTTTTCAGATATGCACTTGGAACAGTTGCACCCGAACCTGCGATTTGACAGACTTTGGATAGATTATCCAAAATATCAACGGGGTTTGCATACTCTTCATTCCAAGGTTGTTGAGGTACCGAGGGTCATAGAATGGGGACCCTTGGAAGCTGTAGAATTGGCCGGGCCAATTAGGGAATTACTGGTACAGAGGTATGGTAATTCTTCTTTTAATGACTGGATATGTTTATTCACCATACGCAGACCTGTATATAAAGTATGGTGTGAAGAGTTGTTATGTAGTATAGAGTTGAATGATCGGGTAACTAGTTTAACCGATCGTTCTTTTATTAGATTTTTGTTAGGCGGTTCGATGCGCCACATGTCTTTACTGGACATGGCTCAGGCTTTACGTATATATACGCCTGAGGAATTAGCGTCTGCCGATTGTAGAGGATTGATACTAAACGGTAGGAAAATAGATGAAAATTTTGATACACACGGTGTGTGGAGTCAAATGACAAGCCATCACCGTTTCAAAGGAGGAAACTACTCTTATTTGGATATAGATAGAGCCGAATTAAGAGTAATACATAGGTTTTTAGCTAATTCGATTACACAAAGGGGTAAAAACAAAGAAAAGGTAAATGAACAAGATTTGTTTTACCATATGTGTATTCGAGACCCACACAGCGCTGTAAGTATACCATATTGTGTGGGTTATTATTTATCAGCTATGGTTCGAGGGATGCGTCCACATAGCATAATAGGAGGTGGTATTTTTATTACTTTGATTGGTGAATATCTCGGTGTGGATATAAGTCGGGGGGGATTATTAGTAGAAGAGCCGGAACCCCGCGACACTATAGGTTTAAATGTATACCATGGTGCGAAAGTTTTGAAGCGGCGAAATAACGCCGCAGTACGATACAATGGTAGACATCCACAGGTAGAGAGAAACCAGGAACAAGGTAATGTAGGAGGGGGGCAAGAAATACATAGGTTTATAGCTTCTCAGGAATACGAAAATGCTAGACAGAGAGCATTTGAAGATTGGCAAGTTCATCAGAACCAGATCATAGCGCATTGCCAACATATAGGTAGAAACTATATTCCTACACCGAAACCCGTCTTCCCTCCTTGGTCGATAGAGATGCAGCCACCATATCCTACGTATGACCCTGCCGAAGCATTCTATAGCACTTATGGTTATGCGTGGAACCCCTATTGGTACCAATATCATCCTTAGTTTACTTATTTTATTTTTTATTATTTTGTAATTTGTAATTATTGATGTATTTAATATTTTTGTTAATATTGTAATCATTTTTATAAATATCTAACTTTTATTCTTAGATTTTAATAATTTTTGAATGTGGGGTAATAAACCAAACTTCAAAAATATGTATATATGTTTGCAGTTTATCTTATGTACACAACAGGGTAAAACAACGCATTTTCAAAGACTGGCATTAAGTTCAGCAAAAGCAACTAATTTTGACGACAAGATGCAAAATATATGTGAAATAACAACAAGACGGAATGAACAAATGATGTGCACCATTTATCATTCAGCAAACAAACGCCAATATATTTGGAAACTTTGGTAAAAATTTAATCATTTTCACACTAATCACCCTCAATAATTTAAATTGTTACTGATTTCTTGCAAATGAGGGCATTGCAAGATCTTAAGTGTGGGAAGGGGTTAAATTCTTTCGGATTTTAAAATTTTTTACTTTATACATTTGGTTACCATTAAAAATACTAGTAAAGCAGTAGTTGTATTAGAATCTAGTGCTCTCTGATAAAAAAGAACAGCCCTAGTCTTATATACTGACTACCCAATTCTAGTAAAATTTTTCAAAATTTTCAATTAAATGAATTCAAAATCATGTTTATACATATTTATGAACGATAAAACTAGGTTTTAACACCGAAATTATTGTTACCTAGGAAAGGACATAAATTGAGAAACAAACTAAAATGTTAAAATTCATTTAAAATGGAATAGAGGACGATAAAAAGAAAAATAAAAAGCCAAGTGTGGGAAAATTTACCAAGTTATTTTAAACATATGTCACATATATTTGTAACAAATAACTGAAAATACTTTTGCTTTGGACTAAACTAAACTGTTTTACCCGATGAAAGAAAAGAAGAGATGGATCTACACGATGAATCAATTCCATCATTAAAAGGAAGTAAAGTCTTCCGAAAAAGACACGCGCTTCTTGATTTAGGTCATGAAGTTGTCGTCCAGACCAGCTATAGGTTGACGAAAAATCTAGAAAAGTCATCACTAAAATCAGCAGGAAATCCACGGACCTCAGCATCAAACAGGGTCGCCAAGTGGTCAGATTTATCCTAACCATGAGAAGGATTTATCTCGTACAATGGGGAGGCACCATGCAAATTAGCTTGATAAGACTAATGAATCAGATCCCCAGAAAGGATAATCTCCTTAAAGATTAAAAATCAGCTTTTAAGACTGATATTACTCAATCCTAGAGATTGACCTTAAAGATTGAGAATTACAAACTCATGGAATTCAATGATATCTAAACTCGAGCTTGAACGAGAAAATATTTTGATCAAAATTATAAACCGATTTGTTTTCTGAAAACCCTATTTTCAATGCGTTCATTACCATTGAACGTAAAATCCTAGGAATTCACCTGGAATTCATTAGGTCACCTGAACTAAATCGGGTGTCAACCGTAAGAACGGTGGTTGCATAACATGGTCAAAGACAGGACCTTGTGCCAGACCGACAAATTATAAGGGTGAGCTTTACTATTGCTCCTACCAAGGATAGTAATTGCGTCCGACACGTTATAGACCATAATCAAAAGCATGTCACGGGACATTGCCTTAAACAGTTGCTTGTTCAACGCTTTCCTTTACAACCGGACGGTAGTTTGCCGAAAGGTAATATACGGAACAAGTAAACTGGACGTGTTGCTTTCCAAATACAAGGTTAGCAAGTGGGTGACACAAAACCGCAAGTTTTGAGCTAAAATTTTCAAATCTGAAACCCACCAAACCCACAAAAATATTTTGCAAACACCGGTAAAGGGTTATTCCGGAAAATTTATCTAGGGTAAAAACTAGATTTAATTTTCAAAAGATCAAATGTTTTCATAAAGATCCAATTTCCTTAATGGATCTAAATTTTTATAGTCATGTGGGACTGTAAACCATATCGTTACTACCATTGTTTATACCGCCGTATAGAAATCACTGATGTACAAAGTGTGAAGAATAAAAAAGTGATTCTAGTATTTCAAGACGATATTGCTTGAGGACAAGCAACGCTCAAGTGTGGGAATATTTGATAATGCTAAAAACGAACATATATTTCATAGCATTATTCCTCAAGAAAGACAAGCTTTTAGTTGCAATTGTTCTATTTACAAGTGATATTCGTTTAAATAATAAAAGGTGAAGACAAAAGACAGATTCGACGATTTGAAGACGCAAACGACCAAAAAGCTCAAAAGAACAAAAGACAATCAAAAAGGTTCCAATTATTGATAAGAAACGTCTCGAAATCACAAGAGTACAAGATTCAAAACGCAAAGTACAAGATATTAAATTGTACGCGAGGACGTTCGAAAATCCGGAACCGGGACTAGAGTCAACTCTTAACGCTCGACGCAACGGACTAAAAATTACAAGTTAACTATGTATATAAATATAATATAATATATAATTAATTATATTAATTATATATATATTATATATATATATTAAAAACTGTCGGCAGCCAGAAACTCCAAGGGTGTGAATTGAAAATACCTCTCCGCGACTCGCGGAGTTTGAAGGGCTTTTTGCCGCGAGTCGCGGAGCCCCAAATTTCACTTCTGGCTATAAAGCCAACCGAATTCTGATCGAATTTATCATCATTTTTTCTTCTCAATCATACGTAAATATATTTATATTTATAATTTATATTTTAATTTTAATTATAATTCTAATAATAAGGGTATGTTAGCGAATGTTGTAAAGGTGTAAGTCGAAATTCTGTCCGTGTAACGCTACGCTATTTTTAATCATTTGTAAGTTATGTTCAACCTTTTTATATTAATGTCTCGTAGCTAAGTTATTATTATGCTTATTTAAAACGAAGTAATCGTGATGTTGGGCTAATTACTAAAATTAGGTAATTGGGCTTTGTACCATAATTGGGGTTTGGACAAAAGAACGACACTTGTGGAAACTAGACTATGGGCTATTAATGGGCTTTATATTTGTTTAACTAAATGAAAGTTTGTTAATGTTAATATAAAGATTTACAATTGGGCGTCCCTATAAATTACCATATACACTCGATCGGACACGATGGGCGGGGTATTTATTTGTACGAATAATCGTTCATTTAACCGGACACGGGAATGAATTAATAGCCACTAGAATAATTAAAACAGGGGTGAAATTACATTCAAGGGTAATTGGTGTAATTGTTAACAAAGTAGTAAAACCTTGGTTTACACGCAGTCGATAACCTGGTGTATTCATTAAACAAAGTATTAAAACCTTGTTACAATTCGAATCCCCAATTAGTTGGAATATTTATCTTCGGGTATAATAATAATTTGACAAGGACACTTGCAATTTATATTTATGACTGATGGACTGTTATGGACAAAAACCAGACGGACATATTGAATAATCCAGGACAAAGGACAATTAACCCATGGGCATAAAACTAAAATCAACACGTCAAACATCATGATTACGGAAGTTTAAATAAGCATAATTCTTTTATTTCATATTTAATTTCCTTTATTTCATATTTAATTGCACTTCTAATTATCGCATTTTTATTTATTTTATTTTATTTTATCGCACTTTTAATTATCGTACTTTTTAATTATCGCAATTTAATTTTATCGCATTTTTATTATTCGCAATTTCATTATCGTTATTTACTTTACGCTTTAATTTAAAGTCTTGTATTTATTTTATATTTTACATTAGGTTTTAACTGCGACTAAAGTCTTAAAATCGACAAACCGGTCATTAAACGGTAAAAACCCCCCTTTATAATAATAATATTACTTATATATATATTTGTATTTTTATAAAAGTAAACTAATATAGCGTTGAGCTTTGTTTAAAGATTTCCCTGTGGAACGAACCGGACTTACTAAAAACTACACTACTGTACGATTAGGTACACTGCCTATAAGTGTTGTAGCAAGGTTTAAGTATATCCATTCTATAAATAAATAAATATCTTGTGTAAAATTGTATCGTATTTAATAGTATTTTCTGCTAAAATTTAATAGTATTTTATACCCCTCTGCTTTGACATCAAACACTCAAGGACGTACCTTCACTTATTCATAGCATTGACATCTCCGGTCTCGAGTGAGAGGTATCGATTATTACTTCCAACTAAATTTCGGGACGAAATTTCTTTTGAGGTGTGGATAATGTAACATCCCGCGTTTTTCCGTTAAATTTATTTTAACACCGTCTTTTTTTTTATATAATATCTTTCGTTATTCAAATTTGTATCTTTCGTTAACTAACGTTCATAATATTCTCGTTATCGGATTTTAATATCTTCCGTTAATACGCGTTTTAAAATATTCTGTTTAGGTATTTTCCGCACCCGACTACAAACTCGAGGGACTAAAATTGACACGGGGCAAACTAGTTGACTAGGTCACCTAGTCCACCCCAATCACCACCATTCAACCATCTCCCTCTCTCTCTCTTTCTCTCTAGCAAGAACACACCCAATTTCCAAATTCATTCAATCATCATCTAAATTCGATCTAGGAGGCTTACAACAAAATAAATTACATATTCGTGATCCTCTCTTCATCCTCTTCATTTTGGTACCAACTTCATCTCGTTTGGGTAACATTTCTAAAACACTAGTTTTCTTTAAATTTGTGTGCTTGACTTAAAAGTATGTTAATTAGTGTCTATGGCTCATTGTGATGTCGTGTATGTAATTTGTATGCTCGATTTGTTGTTTTTGGTGTAACTAGTTCATTATGAAAATTACTTGCTAAATCCTTGATTTTGGATAATCAAATGTTGTTAGATTGTTAAAGTGCATGTTTTAAAAGTGTTACTAGTATCATTAGCTTCGTTTTGATGTGTAGGTTGATTAAGAAAACTTCAAAAACATGATTATTGATTTTGAGATGTTTGACTAGGGTTTGATAGTTCTTGACATGAATTTTTGGATGCTTGAATGCCATGAAATGTAAATTGTTAGTGTTTAGTAGTAATGTATGCTTCATTACCTTCAAAACGGCATATCACATGTGTGAATTGGATTCCCGAAACTTAAAATGCATTTGATGAACTTGAAACTTTGAAAATGGATTCTTAATGATCACTTGACGGAAAATCGGTTATTGAAATTGATGTTTTTGTTTGATGAAACGTGTTTAGTTGTTTTCCTTGTCAAATTACCTTTCCAACGATATATAGTATGCATTTTGGATGTTTTCGGTTCATAAAATATGTTAATTTGAGTTTTGGTTCGTGACTTGGACCATTTTTCTGCAAACTGCATGTTTCCCAGGTATTGCGCGCCGCGCATATACCCGCGCGCCGCGCAGAATTAGAAATCCCAGATGTTTGCCTTCGTGGTTAAGTTCTGACCAGGATTTACACTTGGGTGCGCGCCGCGCAACCCATTGCGCGCCGCGCATATGCCCAGCTCATTTTGTTTTTATTTTTCCTTTCACAAAATGTTTCCCTCTTAACCGTAACTCCGATTAACATGAAATTTGGCCATTCTGCTCATAAATGATTTCTCATCATGGGAAAATTGTCGGATACCCGACCCGACCCCGTTGACCTTGACTTTGACCAAGTTTGACTTTTAGTCAAACTTAACCAAACAATTATACGATCGTTCTAACATGCTTAGTTACTTGTATCGTGCATGAAACTTGACTAATTGATTCACATGCTACATAATCGAGTCGTAACGAGCCATAGGACTAATTGAACATCTTTGACCGTTTGTGTTTACCGTTATTGATATAACCTATATGTTTAGGTCAAGACTAGCCTTGTCTTTGCACGCGTTTACTTGTTGAAGTACTTTTATAACTCTCTCACTCAAGGTGAGATCATAGTCCCACTTTTACTCTTTTTGAACTTATATTTGGGATGAGAAAACATAAACGATTCTTTTGAACTAAGTGAACACAAGAACGGGAAAACAAACATTCTACATACGAGTTTAGAACAAAAATCCTCAATTCGATTATCATTAGTTACACTTGCCGGGTGTAAGCGAGAACTTATGTTATATTGTCATATGGGTTGACAACCCTCATCTTTGACGGTTCGCTACCGTCTACGGATGAAATATATTTTCGAGAATCAGTGTTTGTTCTAGCACTATGGATGGGGTATACAATGGATGGAATGTTAAGCTTTGATAATTGGGTGCTCGTGAAACAAACTTTTGGAATGTATTACTATTATTTCTTTGATGCAAATCTTGTGGTTCACTTGTACTTACTTACTTAAACCTATGATTTCACCAACGTTTTCGTTGACAGATTTCTATGTTTTTCTCAGGTCTTGCACGATATGTGAAACATGCTTCCGCTTACTATTTGATACTTGCATCCGATGTCGAGTATACATGCATTTCATGGAGCGTCCTTTGACTTTACTTTAAACCGTGTCGCCTAGATTTCAATCGTACTTATAACGTTGTAACTTAACTTTTGGTTGAACAATTCTTGTAAACTTTGAAACAATCTTTATTTTGAAATGAAGGCGACATATTTTGGTCAAACGTTATCTTAAAGACTTATAATCAGGTAATGGGACCCACGTAGCCGACGCCGTCACTTGACGATTTGTCGGGGTCGCTACATTTATCATCAAACTTTTGGCCATTAAGACCATCTATAGCTTTTGCTGCTTCGTCAGCATTCTCAAGGTTAACGAATCTGAATCATTGATTATCAATCCGAGGTATTTTCAAGAATTTTGAAGAATGTACAATGTAACATATTAATGTGAGATATAAATATTTCTCGGGTATTACCTACCCATTAAAATATTTTCACAATTAACAGTTTGTACAAAAGAATTTTTAATTACAATCTTTATGAAAATATACGTACATATATATATTCCTTCAGATGTAATTATGGATTTAATGAGTTAATATAATATTAAACTCATTTGATTTTCGGTTGAAACGAGGATAAATAATCTCCAAAACTTTAGAGATTACATAATCGTCGCGGAATATTTCTTTAATGAAGTTATGAATCAATAGTTCATCATTTATTATTATTGGTATACCTCGATATATAATGTTGGTGCTCGTGGAATTCTTGTGAAATTTGCAAGGCACGAATGATGTTTTCTAGAGAGTTTCGATTACATTGAAAATAGAAGTATAAAACCAAACATGTATTCAAATAACACACTTGGTTTATTATGAAATGAAGATTATTATGTTGAAGCAGTGATTAACGATTGTTAAGTCATTAACGTAGGATATACGTCATAGTATATTAGTGATATGAATTAACCAAGTAGGACATACTAGTTAAGATTCTCACGTAATAGCTTAGTACGAAAAGATTTATTATTGTTCCAAACCATATATATATATATATATATATATATATATATATATATATATATAAAGTATACATATATAATTCTTCAGAAAGAATGAGTCAATACATCTTAACTCATTATTACTAATATTCCTTGATATCTATGGTGTTGCTGTCTTCAATAGTTTCGGAGTTTGCGGAGCTTGTAAAGTTGCTGGTGCTTTCAGGGCTTGCGTTTTTGGTGATGTTGGTGGTATTGCTGGTACTGGTGGTGTTGGTTATGCTGCTGATGCTTGTAGAATTTGCACCATATTCTCCAGAGACACCACTCGAGCGCGAAGCTCGTTGACTTCTTCTACTCTTCCGGGATGATTGGCGGTTGGAACAAGGGGGTGAATAAGATCTAAAATCTTCGATATTATATAATCATGACGGGATACCCTGGAAAGAAGAGAGAAAATGGTGTTTCGGACTGGTTCGCCGGTAAGCGCTTCAGGTTCTTCACCAAGAGGTGAATTCTCTTGGTGGAAGGGATCACCTTCTTCTTGCCTCCATTGATTGAGTCGGTTACGGACCCATCCCCAATTCATCTAAAATAGATGATGGCTGATTGGTTCGTTTGTTCTGGTTACGCTGCCATTGGAGCTCGAGGAGTTCGAGGAATCCATATTATATGTTTGGAATAGGGTTTGATATGAAATGGGTGCTGGATACTGAATGATATATTCGTCTCCTTGAATAAGTATATATAGCAAAAGATTTCTGTAATTTACGGAGGAAATTTAGGAAAAGTGTTAGGCAAAGTCTATTGGGATAGATATGATAAGATATGATAAGATATGATGTGTCCTCCATTTATGTAATAATGGCGGTATGACGTGTTGAGATTATAAATAATAAGTATGTAATCTGATAATCTTTCGATTAAAGACTTTCAATTCGTAATGGCCTATTCAGGTCTAGGGGCTTGAGCTATATGATCCTTTAAATCGGTAATCCAAACCCTTCCATTCTAGAGTTTCGTAGACGCCACTCGTCAAGAAAGTTCAATGAGCAAAATATCGAGAAAGCAAAGATGTTGAAAGTAATGAATATGAATAGTGATGACATTATAATGTCTTTGGGATTCTTGATAACTCAATGACATTTTTTGGTTCACAAACCGATGCATAAAGGCATAAGGCATGTAGGTATGTGAATGTTTGAAGTAGCAGCAGGAGCTTGTGAACGAACCATTATCTTCAATAACATAGATAGGTTGAGTTAATGAATAAGTTATAAAGGTTTATTCAATACTTTGAAGCGAGTAAACAAGTATGTTCACAAAGAAAGTTGAAATGAGTTAAGACGAGTTATTTTAAATAAACATACTCAACTTTATTTTTTAACGAGTAGAGGTAAACCTCTTTATTACACTGAAAAAGAAAGTACTTAGGGCAAAAGCCCTTGCAAGAAAGGAAATCTTAAAGCCAGAACTAATAATGAAAACAGAAAACATGTATTTCCTAGTAAGCTAAGTTATCCTACTTGGGATCAGAGCTCCTCTTCATGTCACTTAGAAGCCTCTTGACCTCTTCCATGAGTTTCTCAAAGTTTTCATTTTTAGCATTTTGCTTGTCGTGAAGGTATTTAAGGTTGTCGTAAAAGTTGTCAACCCTGCCACTGAGAACGTTATGGTGATAGTCTGTTATAGCAAAAATACTGGTGACACGAACCTTCTCGTTCTCCATCATAGCTTTCATGTTGTTTTCGAGATAAACCATGGACTGTTTACCCTACCTGGTACCACGTTCTTCATCAGCCTTCACTTTCATCACTTTCTCCATCACTTTTTCTGTGTTATACTTTACAAGTTCTTCTAGCCTTTCAGTTTGAGTTCTGAAGGATTCTATGATGATCTCTTTCAAGATTTTGTTTTCTTTCTCTAGGTTATTTAGACGCGCCTCTATCTGAGCGATGTTTTCACAAAATGGTGAGCTAGCCCTTTTTGATGGACCGGCTTCATCAGCAGTAGCGATTTCGGTTTGCTTTCTCTTTAGAGATAAGTTTTCAGATGATTTCTCAATAGGCTCTTCTTCGGGCTCGTAGCCTGAGAAGTCACCATTGTAGTTAGGAAGGCTTTGAATAGCATCCCATTCAGAACAACTCATTGGTCTATATGCCGGTGAGTGATTAGACCCAGAGTCAGCGGAATCAACAGGTGTCGCATTTGAATGCGGTGGCGTAATTAGAGAGTACTTAGGAGAGTGGACAGAGTTCTCAGATTGGCTCGGCATTCTAAGGAATATTAAAGAATTTAATAAGCATAGTTTCTAAGGTATGGTGTAGCATTTAACAATTAAAGGCAACAATTAAATGCACTATAGACAAGGAAAGTTGTAGTCCTACATTGCTAAGGTACCTAATTGTATAAGGCACACTTAAAAATGCAATCCTGATTCTCTACAACAATACTGCTCTGATACCAATCTGTCACACCCCCAAATAGGGCCTGAGGTATTTGTGACTAATTATATCAAATCACAGTTGTATCAACGAGGACGACTCTATATGAGACGTTTTATTGAGTTTTGCAGCGGAAGATAAATAGATTACATTGTATTTAGAGCATTAAATGTCTTTAATTGATATGATATGTAATGAAGACTCCAAGCATAGCAAGTAATCATCATCAAAGCAGCAGATATACAGCGGCAGCAATATTTAAGTACCTGAGAATAAACATGCTTAAAAAGTCAACACGAGGTTGAGTGAGTTCATAGGTTTGTCATAAATAATGATTTCAGTAATAGATCGCAAGATTTAATAAAAGACAATATATCATGTATATCAAAAGTATGCCATGAGCGTATAATATCAAAACTAAACGATTTTACCCCGAGACAATACATATGTAATTGTCGAGATCAATATTAAACCACCAATTGACCTAAGGTCAACAGTGCGGGACGTTACTCCCAATAGCGCTATTTATAATAATTCCGTTTGCCTCTTCATTATCTAGCAATTAATGATATTACAAAGCAGGGTTTTGCATGTTTCAAATGAACACAATAAAAGTACTCATGTTGGTCGCATAATAGTTTGTACTTGTGTCTATCAGTTATAAAAATAGTACATGTATTCTCAGCCCAAAAATATAGATAAAAATTGAGCAAATGAAACTCACGATACGATACGATAGTTTGTAGTAAATATGCATATGACGGTACTGAACAAGTGTAGAGTTGTCCTCGGATTCACGAACCTATATTCAATTATATATATTAACACATATACTTTTAATTGAACAAATATATATATTATTATTAATGATATAGTTTTTATATTAATAAACTATATATTTGATTATCTTATTAAATATATTCATTTTATATATTTTAATAAATAAAATATTAATATAGTTTAATTATGTATATTAAGTATATTGTTATATGAATATCATTTGTTAGTTAAATTAATGATAATATTAAGATAAGGATAATAATACTATTAGATTTAATAATAATAATAATAATACTAATAATAATAATAATAATAATAATAATAATAATAATAATAATAATAATAATAATAATAATAATAATAATAATAATAATAATAATAATAATAATAATAATAATAATAATAATAATAATAATAATGAAATTTTTATATAATATGATAATTTTAATAACACTTATAATGTTAATAATAATGATACTACTAATAATATTCTTAATAATAATACTAGTTTTAATAAAATGATAGATTTAAAAACTAATGATATTTCTAGTATTAATGATAATAGTAATAATACTGATATTAATAATAACTATAAAAATAACCATTTTGTTACTAGTGATAATAATAATAGTTTTAATAATAAATAATAATACTATTAATGATAATTATACTTATTTTAAATTTTTGATAACAATACTTAGTAATGATAATAATATTAGTAATAACAATAATAATAATAATCATTATTAAAATAATAATAATTGTAACTAATACTTTTATTAGTAATAATAATTATAATAATAACTATAATACTAGTAATAATAATAATAACTAATAGTAACAATAATAATAATAATAATAAATAATATAATAATAATAATAATAATAATAATAATAATAATAATAATAATAATAATAATAATTAGAAAGCTACCTTTATATGTTTTCCTAAAAAGAAATGCCTACGACCGGGCTCGAACCCGAGACCTCCCGAATACCTAAACACCCACTAAACCATCCAGTCCAATTTGATTTTCTGATTTATAACACTGCCTAATAATATTGAACCCGAATTATTTATGTGTTCATCTCCTTCTTCTTCATGAATCAAATGGCCAAAATCAAACTCAATCTTAATTAAGAACTTGATTTATGAGTGAAATAGAAACAAACACGATTAGGATGTGGGTGTTTCTTGATCACGGAAAAGAAAAAAAAAATAAGAGTGCTGCTGCTGTCGCGAAGGATAGAAAGGAAAAAAAATGATTTCGATTTTGGGATTGTTTTAAACAAAAATTTCAACACGAATCATGTTTCAAATCATTCCTTGAAACATTTCAAACCATCAATTTGAATAAAAACATCACCACGAACTCGAATTTTACAAAGAACAAATCAGTTGACTTTTTAATTCGAAACTTTGACTCCAAAATTAGACTTCGATAGAACAAATTGGAATTTGAGACTTTGCGGAAAGTTTAAGTAATTAATTCCTAACACATTTACATTTATAGATTTTAAAATTAAATTCAAATTCGCGATTTGGCTGAAAAAGTGAAGAACAGAGGTATACGAGCTTTATTTTCTGTTTTTTCTTTTTGGTTTGTGAATTAAATTTGTATCAGGGAGTTATATAGAGTTTAGGTGAGATTAATATACTCTCAATGATTAAATTGTTAGATAAAGATGGTGAAGATCGACTTATAGTCACGATCCAGAACAAAAATATATAAAAAATATAAAAGCAGAAAAATATAAAAATATAAAAACAGATAGGATTACAGCAAGAAGAAAAAAATATAAAAAATTACGCGACCTAAATTAGGTATCTGCTTTTCTTTTGATTATTTTTATATAATTAATATTAATAATTAATATATATATATTAATTAATGATAATAATACTAATTAATAATTATATTAATAATGATAATAATATTGATAAGATAATAATAAAAATAAACTTAAAAATAATGATAAGTTTAATAATAATTAATAATAATAATAATGATAATGATAATAATAATAATAATAATAATAATAATAATTAAACTCTTAATAATAATAATAATATTAATAATGATAATTATCAATAATAATAATAATAATAATAATATTATAAATAAGTTGTATTAATGATATTTATAATAATCCTAATAATTTTAATAAAGGTGATAATACTAATAATATTAATGTTATTAATAATTATTAATAATAATGACATTAATAATATTTGTAGTAATAATACTTGTAAATAATGATTAGTGATATATTAAAAATGATATTAATAATAATATTAATGCATAATTATTTACGAATAATGGTCCGTGAATCGTCGGAATTAGTCGAAGTTAGATTTAAATTTAGTCGGAAATTTCCGGGTTGTTATACCTGGTTATACTGTATCTGAAGATTCTATTAACTCAGTATCGCCGGAGTTCTCGATAGGCACTTAATGCGCTTTTAGGACACATAAATTAGGAATTAAGACATGAATGACCAAGTATGCCTATTGACTGTTCCAAAGAGACCTCTTAGGAGCTGTTAAGATCTAGTTAGTGCCTTTACTCTATGACCCAATCCTATTGCATGTTCTTGTTTGATTGCTGCCTTAGGATTAAGTCATATCTACTGTCTACGTAACTATTAGGTTTCTATCTACTTTATTTTCAGTATATCAACTGTAATGCTGTATAATGCTTGAATTGATATGATCTCATTAGTATGATGAAATGGTTGTTAGTTTTCATTCAAGGTTTTGCCAACTTAAACCGACGGACTCCTGTTTGTGATCAGTGTTCAATCAACACGGCACGTTGTTATTCAATTAACTAGACTGATAACGAGGGTTAGGATTAGAGCTCAACTCACTAATAAACCTAGTACTTTACTAACGATAACCTCCAAGGTATAGCTACCTTTCAATTATACAATCAAGTGACATACTTTTCACTGCTCAAAGAGAACTCTGAGAGTCTAGAGATAAGTAGGTCTGTGTAATTGCCTCATCCAACCAGATCTACATCATTCCAAATATAGCCTTAAACATAAGCATAATTACCTTTCCCTAACCCAAAACTAATATCTTGGTCAACATTTCCCTGATCTGCATACTCCAGATATCCTTCCACTTTATTTACTTTTCCACACTTAGGACCATTAGCTTAAACCAACTACTATCCCTTATCTAGGTAATTTAAATAAAAGACAATTATACACTTGATCTTCAATTCATTAATCTATTCAATAATACGACCCTAGGTTAACTTACACCTTCTACACCTTAGAAAGTAAAACTAAATTTAGGCCTCGCACAATATAAATAAACAAAACCACTGTTTGCCACCTTGATCAACTGAATCCGACGTCTTGCGGCCTAATGACACCGCGCGAATAAAACTGTCCGTTTCGGCCATATCATAGTAGTAACAAGTTTTACGGCTCCGCTGCCGGGGATCGAATATTTTGATTGAAAAAGATTCTAAACAGACAAAAGTATTGTTTGGTGGTGTCTAAGAAAGACAATTATACACGCACTTGGTTGTTAGATTTTCCGAACAGTCTTCAATTATATTAGAACCAAAAGGATCCTGCCTCTCCGTAGTCGGCCTGGCCACCTAGATACGAAGTAATCTGTAAGAAGTCCTATCAGTTAAGATATCCAATAAGGTTAGCGACCGAATTTCGAGAATAATTTTTTTATTAAATTATTGATCCTTTTAGTCAATTAATATTTTCTAAAAGTTACTTTTTAAGTTTTTTTTTTTTTTTTGAAAAAACAGAAAATCTAAAAATAGAACAACAAAACACCCTTGCTTCTATGCATAAGTCTTGCTTAGAGGAAAGAGGAGGACCAATCACCTTAGGAACCGAAGGAATTCCTGAAATCAGTTCACACATAATTAAACTAGTCAGTATGATCTATAAATTTCAAGGATTAACGACTGTCGATCCAAACTTTCACTTAAACAAATTTATCAGTCTGGTTGACTCTTTTAAGAAGGAAGAAAACGAGAAAAACATTGTGAAACTTCATCTTTTTCAATAATCTCTGTCTACACACGCTTTAGAATGGTTTGACGAGCTTACCTGAATTCAATACATTCATGGGAGGAACTAGCCACCAAATTTTTAAACAAATTTTATCCACCCTCCCTACAAACCTGTTTAAGAAATGACATCACAAACTTTTCTCAAAAAGAAAACAAGTCATTGTGTCTAGCATGGAATAGAGTAAAGGTGATGCTTAAAAGATGTTCGAATCATTCGTTAAGTCGGGCAGACATAATCTGTACGCTTTACAATGGTTTGACCATGGATGATAAGTCTCTCCTAGACATGGCCTCGCAAGGCAATTTCATGTCACAAACATCAGACGAAGCATGGAATCTCTTAGACACAATAGCTGCACAACAGGAAGATTGGGGCAATGAAGCTGCCGAGAAGGATGACGTCTTCACTCATACGGTAAAAATGCTGAAAACCAGGTTACAAGATCTCACCCTCACTCTTCAAAGTTTACCAATTTCTAAAAACTCCGATGCTACTAGAACCAATCTAAGGTATCCTTACCCTAGATGGGCACATAAACAGCAAAATAGCTCGGACCATAATATAATCTTTCCATTACACAAACCTACTCTCCACTCTAAGGAAATTTTAGTTGAATTTATGAAAAACCAATATACGATAAACCTTCAAGTCATAGAATGTCAAAACAAGTTCGACACTTTGATAAAGACTTTTGAAGAATTAATAACCAATTTTCAGCTTACGCTCAAACGTTTAACCACTAAAGTTGATATAGAGTGTAGTAAGTTTGATGCCCTAGTAGTCACTAGAGGTGGGAAGGAAACAACTGTTAATATACCCATACAAGATTTTTCTGATAAGAAACCAGTGTTAATTGACCCTGTTGTCAATCCACCGGAACCTATCTCTCCTAAGGCCCCGGAAATTATTCTGCGAGCCCGCATACCTTTCCCTGGTAGGCTTAGGAAAAAAAACAGGAAGTGTAATTCGCTAAGTATTAGGATATTATCAAGAATCTGCATTTGAATGTACGACTAGTAGATGCTTTAGTAGAAATGCAAACTGCGCTAAATTTTTCAAAGAACTACTTTCAAACAAAGAGAGATTAAGAGAGATAGTTAGCTTGCCCTTAACTGAAGAATGTTCATTAGTATTACAACATGGTATTCCCCCTAAGTTAGGAGATACAGGAAGATTTACGGTACCTTGCTACCTGCAGGATATCCAAATTAGCAATGTATTAGCAGACTTAGGAGCCAGTGTAAACCTAATACCCTATTCATTATTCAAAAATCTAGGACTAAATGACTTAAGACCTACCAGAATGACTATCCAACTCGCGGACAGATCAGTTAAGATTCCTCGAGAAATAGCTGAAGATGTGCTAGTCAGAGTGGATAAGTTCGCATTTCCTGTTGATTTCATCATTATGGATATTGAGGAAGACAAGAAAGTCCCACTCATACTTGGCAGACCATTCCAAAATACTGCCAAGGCCGTAATTGATGTACACGAAAAATCATTAAAATTAAGAGTGGGAAGTGAAGAAGTCACATTCAATGTTGACCGTCTCATGAACCAACCTTGCGAAGAAGATCTAAATCTCACTGATTCTTTTCAAGAACCCGTCAACGAATACCTGGAAGAAACGATGGCTATAGGTAGTCAAGATTAAATTTCTAAGGATCTGTTCTTTACACCTCCTAAAGAAAATCTCGACATCCATTTAGCCATAAACCTTAGTCAACATAAATCTCCCCTCTCCAAAAGTAATTTTCTTGGCAAGACTATCCAAATAGCACCGCTAGGACAAGGCATTCCTTACCTCTGTTAAGGAGAAGACCAAATGAAGAAACAGATTTCATTCCGATATTTCAGGAACCCCTGTCAAAAGAGGACTGTGTTGAAATTCCTGAACTAACCTTCGAAACTAAGGAAGATGTTTCTGTAGAGGAAGCATTAAGAAGGACAATTTCCAAGAACAAAGAACAGATAACTTCAGTGACCGCTATTGAAGAAGAATCAGAATTCCAGGAGAGATATGACTCGTTAGATCGAAAGGAAATAGCTAGAATGAAGCCATCTATCGAGGAACCTCCAGAATTAGAATTGAAGAAGTTACCCGACAATCTGGAGTATGCATTCTTAGAAGGAGAATCGCAACTCCCCGTAATCATATCGAAAGACCTCACGCCACAAGAGAAGGCGAAATTGATTCAAGTCTTGAAATCACATAAGAAAGCAATTGCTTGGAAGATTTCTGACATAATAGGAATCAGCCCCAACTATTGCACTCACAAGATCTTTATGGAAGATGATTTCAAACCATCAGTTTAGAGGCAAAGAAGGGTCAACCCTATGATTCAAGAAGTCATCAAGAAAGAAGTAATCAAACTTATGGACGCCGGTCTGATCTATCCCATTTTCGATTCACCATGGGTCAGTCCTGTTTAAGTGGTACCCAAGAAGGGAGGGACGATCGTAATTCAAAATGAAAATAATGAGCTTATTTCAACACGGGAAGTTACCGGGTGGAGGGTTTGTATAGATTATCATAAACTAAATGATGCAACCCGAAAAGATCATTTTCCATTACCGTTCATCGATCAAATGATGGAACGTCTATCAGGAAATGAGTACTATTATTTCCTTGACGGGTTTTCCGGCTACTTTCAGATTCCCCTCGACCCAAAGGACCAAGAGAAGACAACCTTTACCTATCCTTATGAAACGTTTGCCTATCAACACATGCCCTTTGGGTTATGCAATGCACCAGCTACATTCCAGCGATGCATCGTAGCAATATTCCATGACATGATTGAACGTTGTATGGAAGTCTTCATGGATGATTTATCGGTCTTTGGTAGTACCTTTATTTCGTGCCTTTATAACCTTGACAAGATGCTCACCCGGTGTGAAGATTCGAATTTAGTTCTGAATTGGGAGAAATGTCACTTCATGGTTAAAGAAGGGATAATTTTAAGACATAAGATTTCAAAGTCAGGAATAGAAGTCGATAAGGCTAAGATTGAGACCATAACTAAACTTCCAGAACCTACCGCAGTAAAAGCAGTAAGGAGTTTCCTTGTACACGCCGATTTCTACTGACACTTCATCAAAGATTTCTCAAAGGTCACCCAAACTATCACGCATCTCCTCGGAAAGGATGTTCCGTTTGTCTTTGATTAAGAATGTATTAAAGCATTCAACTATCTGAAGGAACAACTAACACATGAACCCATCATGATAGCAAGTGATGCAAGTGACTTCGCATTTGGAGCCGTACACGGACAACGGAAAGATAAACACTTTCATCCAATCTATTACACCAGCAAAACCTTAACCGGAGCTTAAGAGAATTACACCACCACGGAAAAGGAACTGCTAGCAGTAGTATTCTCCTTCGACAAATTATGTTCCTTTCTCATCCTGTCCAAAACTACGGTTTACACAGATCATTCAGCCCTTAAATATCTATTCACTAAGCAAGACGCTAAACAAAGACTCCTACGATGGATCTTACTCCATCAGGAATTGTAACGACCCAACCCGTTAACCAACCAAAACTGCAAAATAAAAAAAAATCGAAGCAGGCCTGCCCAGGCTGGGTACACGGCGCGCACCCCTACCTGTGCGCGGCGCGCACATGGCCTGGCTGCCCGCTGTCCAAATTGTTCCGTTTTTGTAAAAAGATCTAACACTTCCCATCATTTTTAGACGAAATGCTTTTCACATCATATTAGTATAAGTAAAACAAGCACGAATCAATGATAAAATGAGTTTTACATTGCGGGGCCGACATACGCCCAAAATACCATTAAGTACGAAATAGGAGTTTCGACCACAAAAGGTTTAATTGCCAAACGTCACTAGAGCACGGTGTTTGGGGTTAAACTACCCAAATCTTGGTCGAACTTCCAAAAAGCTAAAACCTCCGAGAGCCACTAATCCAAACGAATACCTTCGCCCTTATCCAAGCCAGATCCTAAAAAGGTAAACAACGAGAGGGTAAGCTAACGCTTAGTGAATGCAATAATTATACACATACATATATAACCTATGTACTTGCAATCACATACACAATTACCTCATACACGCTAGCAATTTAAAAGACATACCAACGCAAGGTATAACGCTACATCTCCAAGACCACAAGCTAGCACAAACAATAGCATATATAACTCGAATAATATAAAGTGCCACACTACAAAAACATAACCATGGTTAACCAATAGTACAAAGGAATGGTACTTCGAATTTCCCATCGGTGTTCCCAAAAATCGTTAGCGTACAACGAATTATAACACTAACCCCGGAGTGGTATCGATCGCCCGAACTTAAAACCCACCCGTCACGTGTAATGTGGTATCGAACGCCCGAACTTTAAACCTACGCTACATGCCCACACACATACATGACATGGCATCGAATGCCTGAACTTAAATCCATATCATATATTGACCCGATGTGGTATCGACCGCCCGAACTTAAACCCACATCGAATCTCGTACAAGTAAATACATTATATACACACATGTATAATCATTCCACTCACCTTGTCGACTTGGCAAGATTTCCAACAATGACTTGTAACCTTCAATGCGAGTCACCTAACATAATTAATTCTCAATTAATTCACATAATAAGTTGGACTTTCCACCAACTAGCTTCACTAGTGCATTTATGACCCATTTGCACTACATTCACACATTAAAGGTCAAGACTCCCAACTAATCACTAAAAGCTAGTGATTAAGGTTTTAAGACTTCCATCAACACATAACTAGGGTGTTTTCATACTCAATTTATCCCGCTAGGTCAAACCCACCCATTTGACCCATTTCAAGTCAACCATAAACCCTAGAACCAATTTTACTAACAACACAAGTGAGCTAGTGAATAACTAACCATTTTAGACTCAATAACGCCAATTATTACTTTAAAACCCTAGGTTAGTCATTCTTGAGTCCTCTTGACTCAATCTTACCCAAAACCCCCCAAAATCACCAACAATAGGTTTTATGTTAATCACTAACCCAAGTTCTAACCCTTACACAAATTAAATTAAGGAAATCAAAATTAGAACTTACCACCACAACCAAAACGTAGCTAGAGAGGAGATGAACAACTTTATAACTCGAGCTAAGACCCAAAACTAGCTCCTTCTTCCTTTACTTGAGCTTTCTCTCACTCAAATTTGGGTTTCTCTCACTAGAATTAAAGTAGAAAGAAATGGTGGTTGAAAGTGGAGTTATGACTCCCAACCTACTGATCTGGTGGCCTTAACTCGTCTCCTAAGTGAAATTACCACAATGCCCTTCCAAAATATCTAATTAAAAGGCAGAACCCGGCTACAGTAGGAGTGTGCCTCGCGTACCCCTAAGTGTGCGCTGAGTGCACTTAGGCCTGACCAGAATCCGACTTCTGTTTAAATCCAGAATTATTCCCACGCTTTATGTACTATAATTACACGTCTGTACAGTAATTATTAGGGTGTTACAACTCTCCCCCACTTGAATCGGAGCGCGTCCTCGCGATCCAAGCCGCATGACAAGCAGGAAGATACACCAACATAAATTCTTCAGGTTCCCATGTAAACTCGAAACCTTTACTACGACGCCATTGGACCTTAAAGGTCCTCACCTCTTTATTACGCAACATTTTCACCTTTTCATCAAGTATAGCAATCGGCTCTTCAACATACTCTAACTTGTTGTTAGCTCAATCTCATCCAATGGCATCCATGACGAATCATCCGCAAGACACTTACGGAGATGGGAAACATGGAATGTATTATGGATCCCCGCAAGCTCTTCGGGTAATTCCAAACGATACGCAACTTCACCAACACGAGCCAAAATCTTAAATGGTCCAATAAACCGAGGAGCTAACTTTCCCCGTTTTCGAAACCGAATAATACCCTTCCACGGCGAAACCTTGAGCATCACCATGTCACCCTCTTGAAACTCGATCGGTCGCCTACGTTTATCGACATAAGATTTTTGTCTATCTTGCACCACTTTCAAACGAGCCCAAATCATATCGATTTTACTATTCGTCTCCAATACCAAGTCGGTGCTCCCGACTTCCCTTTGACCCACTTCACCCCAACAAATCAGGGTTCGACACCTTCTACCATATAACATCTCATATGGTGGAATTCCAATACTAGGGTGAAAACTATTATTGTACGAGAATTCCACCAAAGGCAAATGTTCATCCCAACTACCACCGAAATCAATAATACACGTTCGTAACATATCCTCCAATGTTTGATTCGTACGTTCTGTAACATCCCGCATTTTTCCGTTAAATTTATTTTTAACACTATCTTTTTTTTAAATAATACCTTTCGTTATTTAAATTCGTAGTTTTCATTGACTAACGTTCATAATATTCACGTTACTTAATTATAACATCACTCGTTTACTCGAGCGTTTTTAAAATATTCGTTCGGTTAATTCTCGCACCCGACTACAAACTTGAGGGACTAGTTTTGCCATTCAATCAAAAAGGTGACTAGTGGTTGACTAAGTCAACCACCTTCCACCATCTCATCCATTCATTTTTCACTTCTTCTTCTACCTCCTTTTCTCTCATCCATTTTTGAACTCAAACACCCATCTTCACAAAATCATCATCTAAATCTGAATCAAGAAGCAAACATCAAAACAAATTACATATTCGTGATCCACTCTTCATCCTCTACATTTTGGTACCAATTTCATCTCGTTTGGGTCAAGGCTAAGAAACTTTCATGCACACGTTTACTTTGTGAAGTACTTTTATACTCGTGCACTTGAGGTGAGATCATAGTCCCATCTTTCAACAACTTTTATACTTTTAAATCATGGAATGAGAAACATATACGGTTTTATACTACATACTTTTACACTTTGAACACAAGTACGGAAACGAACATTCCATGTACGGGTTTGAACAAAAAGCCTCAATTCAATTATCATTAGTTACACTTGCAGGGTGTAAACGTGAACTTATATTATGTGATCACATGGGCTTGACGAGCCTCATTCGGACGGTTCGCTACCATTAGCGGATGAAATATATTTTCGGGTCTAGTGTATGTTCTAACACTACGCAAAGGGTGCAAAATAGTTAAGTTTGATAATTGGGTGCCCGCGATACAAATAACAACTTTGGAATGCAAATGATTTTGATAATCATCTTATATTAAATCTTGTGGTTCAAATACAATGTTTACTAAAACACCTATGATTTCACCAACGTTTTTCGTTGACCGTTTTCTATATGTTTCTCAGGTTCATACTTGGCTATTTGATACATGCTTCCGCATACACTCATACTTGCTTGGAGTCAAGCATACATACATACATACGCTAGTGATAGCACCTTTGGATTTAAACTTTTGTCTACATACTTACGCTATTTATAGAAACAGTGATTTTCAACTAATTATGTCGCAAGTTATTTCATTTATACTTTATACTTTTGTAAACTTAAACTTGTCGTCGAACAGTTTTGTAAACTAAACTTTGCAAGCATGATACGTTTCAAATGAACGCGATATAATTTTGGTTAAACGAGTCTCATATAGGGACTACGACCACGCAACGGTACCTAAGTAGTCGGCGCCATCAATGACGATTTTGTCGGGTCGCTACAGATGGTATCAGAGCGTTGGTTGTAGGGATCTAGGATGTGCATTAGTGTGTCTGACAGAGTCGTTAGGACACATTAGTGAATCTAGACTACAACCGAATAGTTAGACATTGCATTCTAACATACATTTGCTATAGATAGTACTCACTTGACTACTTGTGCATTATACTTGAATCATTCTTAGGCAAACTTCTTGATGGTACCAAGCTTTCATCATACGAATCCGTATTCTGCCACTTTCTGGTAACACACGTAAATTCAAGATTCATACGCGTAAGGATGATGACGACTTCATTAGTCACACTTGTTTGGGAATTCTGTCTCCTAGATTGTTAATCGCCACCGTTTCAACTTACTATCGATGTCACACCGGTGTTCCTTACTATCTACCACTTCTTGTTACTACTATCACTACTCCAGGTGAGTATCGTCATCAATACTTAACACTACGGTTGTGTACTATTCGTTATCATGATTCGTTACACTTCTCGCACCGAAATACATTATTGTTTGACTTGAACCGCATTGACGTGAACAATCATTTATACACTTCCCTCGGGGAACGCTTCTTTAGAGTTGCACTAATTCTTGCGATTAAATACGAGTCACGTTGGTGATGTCGCTATGCTTTGTTCATTTTAAAACTTCACGATTACACGAACCTAAATCTATGGAGTGATGTGGGGATGGAGGTATGAGTTAGCGTAATATAACGACACTCGATCAACGTGGTTATATTATGGTAGGTCATACCAAAGTTCTAATGACTCGTGATGGTGATTGGACTCGATCAACCTAATCACCACCATGTGCCATGTACATGACTTCATCTTTCTTGTTAGGTATCCGAAAACTCCGAGAATATTGATAACAACCATACCAAGGACACACCTTCGATTATTGTCGAACCATATTTATGCTTCCGAACGAATGACAAATTCTTTCGACTCCAAACATATGTTACACGTGTATACTATCTCGTTTTCTTATAGGTTTATCGACGAACTACAATATGCTTGTTATGCTCATATCGAGGCGGAAACTTCTTTCGCGTTACACTCGTACTTTCGTATAAAGAAACCTTCTATCTAAATTCTCAATGGAGAGAGAGACTCTTCACACTATACTAGCATTCGCCACGAGGATGAATAGTGAAATGACCCGACCTAATCCATCTGGACAAAGTCTTTAACAGTTGGTCCCATTGCGAGGTTCTGACCTCTATATACCATGAACGACTCCATATAATATGAGCAAATGCACAGCGGAATATTTCTTTCATACCTGAGAATAAACATGCTTTCAAGTGTCAACCAAAAGGTTGGTGAGTTCATAAGTTTATCATAAAACAATAAAATTCAACATTTTGATAGACCACAAGATTTAAATGTTGCATGGTACAAATGGGCCCGAATCCTATACCCACCTGTAATGTACATGCTATATCTTTTAAATACAGTACATCTTTCTCGTGTACGAAACCATTTTTCATAAATCATAGTAACCGTACACATATCTTGTGCACAAAAATAACATACACATAACCTATGTATAAAATCATTCTCTCGATATATAACATTCACATCAACTGGTGGCAATTATCATGTCCACATAATTCAATGGTGGCAATTATCATGTCCACATAATTCAATGGTGGCAATTATCATGTTCACATAATTCAATAATAATCCGCAGAACTTCTGTCTGCATAATAATTCATTCGAGGAATGTTTTGCTTGTGTCTATCTCGTCAAACATTTATAAAGGCATTTCAAGTAGTCGCAGTTCAAAACATATTTCAAAAGCATTTAATAAAGCAGTTGTAAAAGCAGCGCATGTATTCTCAGTCCCAAAAATGTAAAGAGTAAAAGGGAATCAAATGAACTCACCATACGATATTTTGTAGTAAAATATGCATACAACGATACTGAACAATGCAAGGTTGGACTCGGATTCACGAACCTATATCATTTATATATATATTAATACATATAATGAAAATCAAATAATTTCATCTATTAGTTATATAGTATTTATATATTTAGTGTTGTAGTTTATATATAATTTGTACTAAATTCTAATATATTTTATATCATGTTATATATATATATTTATTTTGTATATACATAATAGGAATGTTAATTATTTTTTTATATATATAATTGTAGGTAATATTAATATAATTTTAGTATAAGTATATTTTTATATACAAAATATTTATTTGTTATAATAATATAATAACAATAATGAAAATGAAATTTTTAAGTAAAAGGTAGTTTTAATAAAAATAGTTATAATAATAATATAAATCTTAATAAAAATAATTTTTTATGATACTTTTGATAATACTAACAATTTTAATGAAAATTTTAATAGAAATGACAATTTTATAAATAATGGTTCTTTTAATAATAATAATAATAAAAATGATAATAATAATAATAATAATTCTAGTAATGATACTTACATTTATAATAATAATAATAATAATAATAATAATAATAATAATAATAATAATAATAATAATAATAATAATAATAATAATAATAATAATAATAATAATAATAATAATAATAATAATAATAATAATAATAATAATAAAATTGATGATAAAATAATAATAGTAATATTATACCTATTGCAAAATCCATTAAGGTTTAAAGAAGTCCATTTAGTTTGCCCAATTGTATACCTCTTTGAATCAACAACAACCCAATTAACTAATCCATATAGGGTTACGGGTATATTGGTTTTGAACCGATACATTACGCAGTAGCAACAACATCCTTCGATGTAGGTAGTAACACACACCCACGATAACAGCAGCCTGTCGACTTCGATTTATCATCATCATCATCATCATCATCATCATCATCATCATCATTTTCATCGCGATTATCATCACCATCATCATCCAACATCATCTTCATCCTTGTTAATCATCATCATTCATCAAATCATAACAGACACAACTCAGAATCTACAATCAATCCATGACCATCGGTATTCAATTAAAGATCTATGTAAGTAATTCGATTCACCTTTAATTTATTCGAATACAAGGGATTTTAATTGTCTGATTAAATTTTTATGTAGATTGTTACGATCTTTTTGTTTTGGATGAATTATAAAATCGATTGTATTTTAGGGATTAGGTTGATTTTGTGATTTTTGAATGGTAACAGGAAATAGCAGGTCTTCGATTTTGGCAGATTAGAAACAATAGCAGCTGATGTCGTGCGAGGTGTATATAAAATAGCTATTAATTTTAGCAGAAAATACTATTAAATACGATACAATTTTACACAAGATATTTATTTATTTAGAGAATGGATATACTTAAACCTTGCTACAACACTTATAGGCAGTGTACCTAATCGTACAGTAGTGTAGTTTTTAGTAAGTCCGGTTCGTTCCACAGGGAATCTTTTTAAACAAAGCTTAACGCTATATTAGTTTACTTTTATAAAAATACAAATATATATATATATAAGTAATATTATTATTATAAAGGGGGGTTTTTACCGTTTAATGACCGGTTTATCGATTTTAAAACTTTAGTCGCAGTTAAAACCAAATGTAAAATAATAAATACAAGACTTAATTTAAAGCGTAAAGTAAATAACGATAATGAAATTGCAAATAATAAAAGTGCGATAAAATAAACTTGCGATAATTAAAAAGTACGATAATTAAAAGTGCAATTAAATATAATAACAATAAAAATGCGATAATTAGAAGTGCAATTAAATATAAAATAAAGGAAATTAAATATAAAATAAAAGAATTATGCTTATTTAAACTTCCGTAATCATGATGGTTGACGTGTTGATTTTAGTTTTATGCTCATGGGTTAATTGTCCTTTGTCCTGGATTATTTAATATGTTCGTCTGGTTTTTGTCCATAACAGTCCATCAGTCATAAATATAAAGTGCGAGTATCCTCGTCAAATTATCCTTATACCCGAAGTTAAATATTCCAACTAATTGGGGACTTAAACTGTAACAAGATTTTAATACTTTGTTTAATAATTACACCAGGATGTCGACTGAGTGTAACCCAAGGTTTTAATATTTTGTTATCAATTATACCAAGTGTCCTTGTACATAATTTCACCCCTGTTTTAATTATTCTAGTTGCTATTAATCCATTCCCGTGTCCGGTTAAATGAACGATTATTCGTACATATAAATACCCCGCCCATCGTGTCCGATCGAGTGTATATGGTAATTTATAGGGACGCCCAATTGTAAATCTTTATATTAACATTAACAAACTATCATTTAGTTAAACAAATATAAATCCCATTAATAGCCCATAGTCTAATTTCCACAAGTGTCGTTCTTTTGTCCAAACCCCAATTATGGTACAAAGCCCAATTACCCAATTTTAGTAATTAGCCCAACATCATGATTACTTCAGATTAAATAAGCATAATAATAACTTAGCTACGAGACATTAATGTAAAAAGGTTGAACATAACTTACAATGATTAAAAATAGCGTAGCGTTACACGGACAGAATTTCGACTTACACCCTTACAACATTCGCTAACATACCCTTATTATTATGATTAAAATTAAAATTAAAATAAAAATTAAAATAAAAATATAAATATATACGATATAGATAGAGAGATGGATATATATGTTATGAAAAATGATCAGAATTCGGTTAGCTTTATAGGGAGTTTCAAACTTTGGGTCTCCACGACTCGCGGCCCATTTTGCCTTCAAACTCCGCGAGTCGCGGAGTTTGTAAATACAGCTCACCAGCTTTTGGCTCTTTGTTTGCCGACGATTTATTTTATAAATATAATATATATATAATTAATATAATTAATTATATATTATATTATATTTTTATATATAATTAACTTGTAATTTTTAGTCCGTTGCGTCGAGCGTTGAGAGTTGACTCTGGTCCCGGTTCCGGATTTTCGAACGTCCTTGCGTACAATTTAATATCTTGTACTTTGCGTTTTGAATCTTGTACTCTTGTAATTTCGAGACGTTTCTTATCAATAATTGGAACCTCTTTGATTGTCTTTTGTACTTTTGAGCTTTTTGGTCGTTTGCGACTTCAATTCGTCGAATCTGTCTTTTTTCTTCACCTTTTATTATTTAAACGAATATCACTTGTAAATAGAACAATTGCAACTAAAAGCTTGTCTTTCTTGAGGAATAATGCTATGAAATATATGTTCGTTTTTAGCATTATCAAATATTCCCACACTTGAGCGTTGCTTGTCCTCAAGCAATATCGTCTTGAAATACTAGAATCACTTCTTTATTCTTCACACTTTGTACATCAGTGATTTCTATACGGCGGTATAAACAATGGTAGTAACGATATGGTTTACAGTCCCACATGACTATAAAAATTTAGATCCATTAAGGAAATTGGATCTTTATGAAAACATTTGATCTTTTGAAAATTAAATCTAGTTTTTACCCTAGATAAGTTTTCCGGAATAACCCTTTACCGGTGTTTGCAAAATATTTTTGTGGGTTTGGTGGGTTTCAGATTTGAAAATTTTAGCTCAAAACTTATGGTTTTGTGTCACCCACTTGCTAACCTTGTATTTGGAAAGCAACACGTCCAGTTTACTTGTCCCGTATATTACCTTTCGGTAAACTACCGTCCGGTTGTAAAGGAAAGCGTTGAACAAGCAACTGTTAAGGCAATGTCTAATGACATGCATTTGATTATGGTCTATAACGTGTCGGACGCAATTACTATCCTTGGTAGGAGCAATAGTAAGGCTCATCCTTATAATTTTTCGGTCTGGCACAAGGTCCTGTCTTTGACCACTATGCAACCACCGTTCTTACGGTTGACACCCGATTTGGTTCAGGTGACCTAATGAATTCCAGGTGAATTCCTAGAATTTTACGTTCAATGGTAATGAACGCATTGAAAATAGGGTTCTCAGAAAACAAATTGGTTTTATTTTTTTATCAAAATATTTTCTCATTCAAGCTCGAGTTTAGATATCATTGAATTCCATGAGTTTGAATTCTCAATCTTTAAGGTCAATCTCAAGGATTGAGTAATATCAGTCTTAAAAGCTGATTTTTAATCTTTAAGGAGATTATCCTTTCTGGGAATATGATTCATTAGTCTTATCCAGCTAATTTGCATGGTGCCCCCCCCCATTGTACGAGATAAATCCTTCTCATGGTTAGGATAAATCTGACCACTTGGAGACCCTGTTTAATGCTGAGGTCCGTGGATTTCCTGCTGATTTTAGTGATGACTTTTCTAGATTTTTCGTCAACCTACAGCTGGTCTGGACGACAACATCATGACCTAAATCAAGAAGCTCGTTTCTTTTTCGGAAGACTTTACTTCCTTTTAATGATGGAATTGATTCATCGTGTAGATCCATCTCTTCTTTTCTTTCATCGGGTAAAACATTTTAGTTTAGTCCAAAGCAAAAGTATTTTCAGTTATTTGTTACAGAAATATGTGACATATGTTTAAGATAACTTGGAGATTTTCCCACACTTGGCTTTTATTTTCCTTTTTATTGTCCTCTATTCCATTTTAAATGAATTTTAACATTTTGGTTTGTTTCTCAATTTATGTCCTTTCCGAGGTTACAATAATTTCGGTGTTAAAACCTAGTTTTATCGTTCATAAATATGTATAAACATGATTTTGAGTTCATTTAATTGAAACTTTTAAAAAATTTTACTAGAATTGGGTAGTCAGTATATAAGACTAGGGCTGTTCTTTATTATCAGAGAGCACTAGATTCTAATACAACTACTGCTTTACTCGTATTTTTAATGGTAACCCAGTGTTTAAGATAAAAATTTTAAAATCCGAAAGAATTTAACCCCTTCCCACACTTAAGATCTTGCAATGCCCTCATTTGCAAGAAATCAGTAACAATTTAAATTATTGAGGGTGATTTGTGTGAAAATGATTAAATTTTTACCAAAGTTTCCAAATATATTGGCGTTTGTTTGCTGAATGATAAATGGTGCACATCATTTGTTCATTCCGTCTTGTTGTTATTTCACATATATTTTGCATCTTGTCGTCAAAATTAGTTGCTTTTGCTGAACTTAATGCCAGTCTTTGAAAATGCGTTGTTTTACCCTGTTGTGTACATAAGATAAACTGCAAACATATATACATATTTTTGAAGTTTGGTATATTACCCCACATTCAAAAATTATTAAAATCTAAGAATAAAAGTTAGAAAATTATAAAAACTATTACAATATTAACATAAGTATTAAACGTATCAACATTACAAATTACAAAATAAATAAAACTAAGTAGACTAGGGATGATACTGATACCAATAGGGGTTCCAAGCATAACCATAGGTGCTATAGAATGCTTCGGCAGGGTTATACGTAGGATACGGTGGTTGCATCTCTATAGACCAGGGAGGGAATATGGGTTTTGGAGTAGGAATATAGTTTCTACCTATATGTTGGCAATGAGCTATGATTTGGTTTTGATGAACTTGCCAATCTTCAAATGCTCTCTATCTAGCATTTTCGTACTCCTGTGAAGCTATAAACCTTTGCATTTCTTGCATTTCATTTCCCCCTCCTACATTACCTTGCTGTTGGTTTCTCTCAACCTGTGGATGTCTACCATGGTATTGTACTACGGCGTTATTTCACCTCTTCAAAACTTTCGCACCATGGTATACATTTAAACCTATAGTATCGCGAGGTTCTGGTTCTTCGACTAATAATCCCCCCCGACTTATATCCACCCCGAGATATTCAGCAATCAAAGTAATAAAAATACCACCTCCTATTATGCTATGCGGTCTCATCCCCCGAACCATAGCTGATAAATAATAACCCACACAATAAGGTATACTTACAGTGCTTTGTGGGTCTCGAATACACATATGGTAAAACAAATCCTGTTCATTTACCTTTTCCTTGTTCTTACCTCTTTGTGTAATCGAATTAGCTAAAAACCTATGAATCACTCTTAATTCAGCTCTATCTATATCCAAATAAGAGTAATTTTCCCCTTTGAATCGGTGATGGCTTGTCATTTGACTCCATACACCGTGTGTATCAAAATTTTCATCTATCTTTCTACCATTTAGAATCAACCCTCTACAATCGGCAGATGCTAACTCCTCAGGCGTATATATACGTAAAGCCTGAGCCATGTCTAGTAAAGACATGTGGCGCATCGAACCTCCTAACAAAAATCTAATAAAAGATCGATCGGTTAAACTAGCTACCCGATCATTTAATTCTATACTACACAATAATTCTTCACACCATACTTTATATACAGGTCTACGCATGGTGAATAAACGTACCCAGTCATTAAAAGTAGAATTACCATACCTCTGTGCAAGTAATTCCCTAATTGGCCCGGCTAATTCTACAGCTTCTAAGGGTCCCTATTCTATGACCCTCGGTACCTCAACAACCTTAGAATGAAGAGTATGCAAACCCCTTTGGTATTTTGGATAATCTATCCAAAGTCTGTCAAATCTCAGGTTCGGGTGCAAATCTTCCAAGTGCATATCAGAAAATGTCATGACTGGATGAGGTATATCTTGCTTGTAGTAGTTATCCACCTCCTGTTCTTCCGCATTCTCAGCAGGAGCATTGCGAGCTTGGGATGAAGATTCACCCCTTTCAGTCTGCAAAACACATCAAACACAATTTTTGTGCATCCAAATATGCATTAGTGTCAGCAAAATCATCAATCAAAATAATTACAATGACATGATCAATTTATATCAAACCTAAGCTCATTTTCACATTTTTATCAAATCTACACTTTTTCAAATAAGCATTACGAAAATGTTCACCAAGTTCATAAGCATTCAACTCAAATAACATGTCAAAATAATCATTACTAGCAATTAAACAAGTTTCAAATGAAATTATCTCTCAAAAATCAAGTTCATGAATTTTTAGACTTGAAAAAGTCCACTTTAATTCTCAAAATCATGTTTAGGCTCAAAGTTTGGATCATTTAACTACCTAAACATGTTACACTACTTAATTTAACAACAATTCATGACAAAAATCGGCCATAACCTGTTTATATCAAAAAGCCCCAAATTTGCTCAAGAACACAAACCCTAGATTACTCAAAATTTGAAGTTTAAGGCTTCTAATCATGTTAAATAGTATCAATCTAGGTTATACAAGCATAATACATAAACAATTTAAGCATAATTACACTAAAAAGCATCAAAATCAAATTGGAGAAAAAATTGCTCAAGAACACTAATTTTCTGATTAAATGGTGTTTAGGTGTAGAAATTTACCATTTTTCTTGAGTAATTCCTTGATAGCATCCTTCTCAACATGATTTTAGTAAAAGATTTGATGATTAACGGTTAAAAATTGTGATTTTGGGTGTGTTTTTGCGTGTTTTTTCGAGGGTTATTTTCGCAGTTTTTTTTTTCTGTGGTGTGTGGTTTGAAACTGATCAGTTCGTTCAGCTTTATTTTTTTTTTCTGTAATTTGGTTCCTCCACGACTCGCGGTATTTAAACCCTCAAACTCCGCGACTCGCGGAGTTTTTTTTTTTTTTTATTTTTATTTTTTTTACATCTTATACTAATTAAAACAATTAAGTAATTAATTTTAAAATTTTGTTTCCCTTGTTATTTAGGACGAGGTCGTTTCGGATCGATGTCCTAGTCCGTCCTTCGACAAAATTTTAAAATTTGTCTTTTTGTAGCGATTGTTTTAAAAGCTAAGATTTTTAGTTTTTTTTTATAATGTTTTTGGCATACTTTAATTCAATAAGATTAAAAGTAATGATAATAAAAGTTCTCATCCCTCCCTTGGGTAAAGCAATTTCGGTTCAAAGACCTAGTCTTCAACTTACGACGAATTTTAAAAATCATATTTTTAACTTAATGAGATAAAGTAAATTTTTATTTTTAAATTCACACAATTTAAATATAAAATTCAAAATTAATATTAAAAATTCACACCAAACTTACAATTTAAAATGCATAAAATTAAGAATTCATATTTTAAAAAAAAAAAAAAATTCACACCAAACTTAATTTAAAAATTCATATTATAAATTTACACCAAACTTATATTAATTTTTCAAATATTTACAATTTTAAATATATTGTTTTTACAAAGTTTACAATATTAATTTAAGATTTAAATATTAATTTTAAAAACATGGTAAAAATAAAATTAAAAATATTTTTGGCTTTTTATCCCACTTTAATCAATCAAATATTATCAAAAATATGCGCCCCTCTTTTTGGTAAAGTAATTTCGGTTCCAAGACCTAATTTAACTCATGACGAATTTTTGAAATATTTTGGGTTGATTGTTTAAAGATATTTATACCTTAAGAATAAACGTTAAATTTCGCAGTGATGTAATAAATTTTTGAATGATATCAATAATTTTGGTCGTCAAACCTAATTTTATTCAATACCAATTTAATACTTTATAGCGAACAAATTAGCGTTTATTATCAAAAGGTTAAAAATAAAAAAAAATAAAATAAAAACTGTACAAACTTACCTGTGAGATAGTATTCTTAGTTATATGATCTATCCCATTCATAAGATAGTCGGTTTAATTGGTTTTCCATGGCTACATAGGCGTAACCTCGAGTATTCAGTATCTTTTCTTCTAAACATATGAACGGTCCGTCTCTGCATAAAGTAACAAATTCGGTATTTGAATAGGTTTGATTATTTGAACATTTACCTCCATGTGACCATTTTCCGCATTTGTGACATCTTTCTAGGTGTCGTGCTCTTCTTTTCGCTGTGGATTTTGATTTTCCTTTACCAAATTGTAACTTATTATCTTCGCATTTGGATTCTTTTCTAACTCCGTCCATTCTTTCTCTGATTACTGATACTATTTCACTCGGAAGTGTGTCATTATTACGTTTAGTGATCAAAGCGTGTAGCATTAGACCATGGTTTAGTTCACAGGCAGTCTTCATTTTGTAAAAACCTAAAAAAAATAAAAATTCAGAATGGGGGGAGAAGACTAGTTCTTTAGGGTCTGCTAGGGAAAGACCATTCGGGTTCCATTTTCGAGAACTACACGAAAACAGACAATCTAACTCTAACAGAAATACATATTATCCTTTAAAGACTTGATTCTCCCCACACTTAGTTAGCTGTGGTGTCGAAATTGTGATTAACTTCGTTGTCGACTTCCATCGGACTATCTATGTAGTGTTTAACTCTGTGACCATTAACTTTAAATTCAATCCCATTTGAATTTATTAATTATATCGTTCCGTATGGGAAAACTCTTTTGACTATGAATGGTCCAGACCATCTTGATTTCAATTTTCCAGGAAATAGCTTGAATTGTGAATTGAAAAGAAGAACTCTGTCTCCTTCTTTAAATTCTTTTGAACTTCTGATTCTTTTATCATGCCATTTCTTCGTTCTTTCTTTATAGATTAACTAATTTTCGTATGCTTCATGTCTTAATTCTTCTAATTCGTTTAGTTGACTTAATCGTAGACGTCCAGCTTCATGTAAATCAAGATTACATGTCTTCAAAGCCCAAAATGCTTTGTGTTCAATTTCTACTGGAAGATGACATGCTTTTCCATAAAAAAGTCTAAAAGGTGTGGTTCCAATTGGAGTTTTGTAGGCTGTTCTAAAAGCCCAGAGTGCATCCTCCAATTTAATGGACCATTCCTTCGGATTTGATCCTACGGTTTTCTCTAGAATACGTTTTAAAGCTCGGTTGGTATTTTCAACTTGTCCACTTGTTTGTGGATGATATGCGGTGGAGATTTTATGAGTTACTCCATATCTTTTAAGAACTTTCTCAAGTTAATTATTACAGAAATGAGTACCCCGATCACTTATTAAAGCTTTCGGTGTTCCAAACCTTGCAAAAAGACGTTTTAAAACGTTGACTACAACTCGTGCATCGTTAGTTGGGAGAGCTTGTGCTTCCGCCCATTTAGATACATAATCAATGGCTACGAGTATATATAGATTATTATGAGATTTTGGAAATGGACCCATAAAGTCAATACCCCAAATGTCAAATACTTCACATACTTGGATGACATTTTATGGCATTTCATCATGTTGACTTATTTTTCTGGCCCTTTGACAAGCATCACAGGATTTGCAAAGAAGGTGTGCGTCTTTGTAAATTGTAGGCCAATAGAATCCAGCATCATAAACTTTTCTTGCTGTTAGTTGAGGCCCATAATGCCCTCCTGTTGGTCCTGTGTGTCAATGGTTTAATATTTTACTAGCTTCATCTCCAAATATACATCGGCGTATTATTCCATCAGGACAACTTTTAAACAGATGTGGATCTTCCCAAAAATAGTGTTTTATATCACTGAAGAATTTCTTTCGTCTTTGGTACGATAATCCTTTTTCAAGGAATCCACAAACTAAGTAGTTTGCATAGTCTGCGAACCATGGAATTTCTTTATAATCTATCTTCAATAGATATTCATCAGGAAAGTTGTCTTGTATGGCTGATTCATTTAGAACTTCTAATTCGGGATTTTCAAGACGAGAAAGATGATCAGCGGCGAGATTTTCGGCTCCTCTTTTATCTCGGATTTCAATATCAAACTCTTGTAAGAGTAAGATCCAACGGATTAATCTTGGTTTAGCATCTTGTTTTGAAAATAGGTATCTAAGAGCAGAATGGTCGGTATAGACCACCGTTTTTGCTAGAACGAGATATGATCGAAATTTGTCAAAAGCAAAGACAATAACAAGGAGTTCTTTTTCAGTAGTTGTATAGTTCGTTTGTGCTCCTTGTAACGTCTTACTAGCATAATATATAGGTTGAAATCGTTTTTCAATCCTTTGTCCTAAAACGGCTCCTATTGCAAAATCACTTGCATCGCACATTAGTTCAAATGGTAGATTCCAATTTGGTGTTATCATGATCGGCGCATTAGTGAGTTTCTCTTTAAGAATATTAAAAGATTTGATACACTCATCTGAAAAGATGAATGGAGCATCTTTTTCTAGGAGTTTATTCATAGGAGTGGCAATTTTAGAAAAATCTTTTATGAAACGTCGGTAAAAACCGGCATGCCCTAGAAAACTCCTAACTCCTCTAACATTGGTGGGATGTGGAAGTTTAGCAATTACATCTATTTTAGCTCTATCCACTTCAATTCCTTCTTTTGAAATTTTATGACCAAGAACGATGCCTTCTTTAACCATAAAATGGCATTTCTCCCAATTAAGAACTAGATTTGATTGTTCGCATCTAATAAGCATTCGTTCCAGATTAACTAGACATGATTCAAATGTATCACCGAAGACTGAAAAGTCATCCATGAAAACTTCCATGCATTCTTCTATCATGTCGTGAAAAATCGCCATCATATACCTTTGAAAGGTTGCAGGGGCGTTACAAAGTCCAAATGGCATGCGTTTGTAAGCAAAAGTACCATAAGGGCACGTGAATGTGGTTTTCTCTTGGTCTTCAGGTGCTATTGGAATTTGAAAATATCCGGAAAATCCATCTAGAAAATAATAGTAACTATTTCCGGCTAATCATTCCAACATTTGATCTATGAAAGGTAAGGGAAAGTGATCTTTTCTGGTGGCGTCATTTAATTTTCTATAATCAATACACACACGCCATCCTGTTACAGTCCTAGTAGGAATAAGCTCATTTTTCTCATTTGTAATGACAGTCATGCCACCCTTCTTAGGTACGCATTGAACTGGGCTTACCCATGGACTATCAGAGATTGGATATATCAAACCTGCATCTAGCAGTTTAATAATCTCTTTCTTAACTACATCTTGCATATTAGGATTTAGTCTTCGTTGGCGTTGCACATACGTTTTATGACCTTTTTCCATAAGGATTTTATGTGTGCAATACGAAGGACTTATTCCTTTAATATCATGAATCTTCCATGCAATGGCTGGTTTATGAGCTTTCAATACAGAAATGAGTTGTGATTTCTCATTTTCAGTAAGAGAAGACGATATTATTACAGGTAATTCAGATTCACCATGTAAATAAGCGTATTCCAAATGGTTTGGAAGTGGCTTTAACTCTAATTTCGGTGGTTCTTCTATCGATGATTTGTATCGATATCTGTCTTCTTCTTTTAGCATTTGAATTTCTTCTGTTATTGGTTCATATCCATTAGCTATAAGTGTAGCTAACATTTCAGCTTCATCAATTGGTTCATTACCTTCTCCTAAAGAACATTCTCCTGTTCCTTGTAATTCTGGAAATTCTTCTAATAATTCTGCATGTGCATCTATAGTTTGAATATAATAACATGTATCATCTGCAGATTGTGGTTGTTGCATTGCTCTATCAATCGAAAAGGTAACACTCTCATCCTCTATACTTAGGGTCAATTTCTTACCGAACACGTCTATCATTGCTTTAGCCGTGTTTAAGAATGGTCTTCCTAATATGAGAGGAACTTGAGAATCTTCTTCCATGTCCAGAACAACAAAATCTACTGGAAATACTAAAGTACCAACTTTAACTAGCATGTTTTCCATTATCCCTCTAGGATATTTTATTGATCTATCGGCTAGTTGTATGCTTATTCTGGTTGGTTTCAATTCTCCAAGGTCTAGTTTAGCGTATAGTGAATACGGCATTAGATTTATACTAGCACCTAAATCTGCTAATGCTTCTATTGAACTAAGACTTCCCAGAAAACATGGAATTGTAAAACTTTCTGGATCAGATAGTTTTTCTGGTATCTTATTCAACAGCACTGCTGAACAATTAGCATTCATGGTAACAGCCGAGAGTTCTTCCATTTTCTTTCTATTTGAGATTAGATCTTTCAAGAATTTAGCATATCTAGGCATTCCTGAAATCACATCAATGAAAGGAAGATTTACATTTATCTGTTTAAACATATCCAAGAATTTGGATTGCTCGGCTTCAAGTTTCTCTTTCTTCATTTTACTCGGGTAAGGAAGTGGTGGCTGGTATGGTTTAACATAAGGTTTAGCCTTAACTGTGTTATCTTCATTAACCTTTTCAACTACCGGTTCTTTTTCCTTATCTTGATCAGGTTGTGGTTCTTGTGGAGTAGGAATAGCTTCATCAGAAGTTACAGGTATTTCAGGTGGTTTAAGTGTTGTACCACTTCTTGTGGTAATGACTTTAGCTGTTTCATTCCGGGGGTTAGCATTTGTATCACTAGGTAGACTTCCCGGTTTTCTTTCACCTATTAACCTTGCTAGGTTACTTACTTCTTGTTCCAGATTTTGAATAGAAGCTTGTTGATTTCTAAATGCTTGAGCATTTTGTTCATTAGTTTGTTTCTGAGATGTGAAAAATTGCGTTTGAGTTTCAACTAGCTTCGTCATCATATCTTCTAAATTCGGTTTTTTATCATCGGTTTGTTGTGGTGGTTTGTTTTGAAAATTAGGTCTTTGCTGATTGTAATTATTATTGGATACTTGTTGATTGCTAGGACCTTGTTGGTTGTTGTATGGAATATTTCGGTTATAATTCTGGTTTTGATTGTAAATCGGTCTTGGCGGTTGATAATTATTCTGATAATTATTTCCAGGCCTTTGGTTTATGTATGAAATATTCTCTCTTTGTTCCATTGTTAATTCAATACTGAGACAATCTTTTCTCAAATGTAGTCCTCCACACTGCTCACAACTAATTCGTATTGAGTGAATATCTTTAGTCATCTTTTCCATTCGTCTCTCGACAGCATCTATCTTTGTGGAAATGGAATCTAAGTCATGGCTAGAATCGGCTCTAGCTGCTTTAGATGATCTAACGATATCTTTTTCTTGGTGCCACTCATGTGAGTGGGAAGCAGTGTTATCAATAATTTTGTAAGCATCAGTTTCGGTTTTTTTCATAATAGAACCACCAGCTGCTATATCTATGTCTTTCCTTGTAGTGATGTCGCATCCTTGGTAGAATATTTGTACTATTTGACAGGTGCCTAAACCATGTTGCGGACATCCTCTTAACAACTTTCCAAATCTTGTCCACGCCTCATATAGAGTTTCATTTGGCTTCTGTGTAAACGTAACAATTTCTGCTTGAAGTCTTACGGCTTTAGATGCAGGAAAGAATTGTTTAAGAAATTTTTCAACTAAAACATCCCATGTATCAATCGCCCCTTCAGGTAACGATTCCAACCAATCTTTGGCTTCTCCCTTTAAAGTCCAGGGAAATAACATGAGATATATCTGTTCATCCTCCACTTCTCGGATTTTAAATAGTGTGCAGATCCTATTAAAGGTACGTAGATGTTCATTTGGATCTTCCTTCGGCGTACCACTAAATTGGCATTGATTAGTCACCATGTGTAGAATTTGTCCTTTGATTTCATAATCTGGTGTATTAATGTCTGGATGAGTAATTGCGTGACCTTGGCCAGTGCGTTTAGCTCTCATTCGGTCTTCCATACTTAAAGATTCCAGATTCTCCATAATTGAACTTGTTGAATCGGAATCACTAGAGGATTCTGATTTAATGGTTCGTTCCTCAACAATCTCTGTTTGAATGATTGGTGGTTCTGGAGGAAAGTTTAGTGGTTCAGGATCTATGAATCGTTCCTGAATATTCTCCGGATTCTCAATTGTGAGGTCGGGTTCAAAAAATGGATTATCGGAAATTTGAACTGAAGTACTTGGTCGACTGGATGACGATTCTAAAGAAAAATCAACGGCGGTAATATTTGCTAAATGTCTTGATCTAGTTACAGGTGGTGAACGTACAAAAGGTGGTGAACGTCTTGCTCGGTGCATTCACTGAATATCCTATTAGTTTTTAAAAGGAAAGAAAAATTATAATAAGTTATCCAATCAATAGACTTTTCTGATTTTGCCCACGTTTTGAATAGCCAAAAGATGCAGCAGAGGGGCAGGATTCGTTTGGTCTCAATATAATTGAGGACTGTTTGGCTCCAATAACCCGGTTCACGTACAAATCCAACTATTACTACGAACCAGAAAATTTTGATGTCTATTAATTTAACCACTTAAAATAGATTTTCGTAATTTTAAGAAATTTAGATAAGAAGTAGAATAAAAACCTATGTCCTAAAACTAGAATAGCGAGAAATAAGAAAGAAAAAGAGTTCGTCGGAAAAAGGTCAAAAAAGAAAAATGGTTGAAAAATAAAAGGTGACGGAAAAATAAAAGAAACTTATAGAACTTAAAAATACTTGACTAACCTAACCTTATTACTACAACTAACTTAAAATTATAATCGCAAATTTAGATTACTAATTGGAATGATAATTGATACATAGGAAAAAGTCGTCTAAAAATATTAAAGCTTACTATATCCCAAATGACAATATCTTATAAAGGTACTAAAACTTAAAAAGGCGTCGCAAAATTCTAAAGCACCTAAATCTTAGTCTAAAGAAAAAGCACTTAAGGGATTTTACGGCAAAGCCTAAAAATCTAGAAGTAAAAATAACTATTGCAAAAACTAAGTTTAAAACTAAATATGAGCGAAAAATACAAATATTATGCTAAAACGATTAAAAAGGGACAAAATATAAAAATATACAAAAAGTTGTAAAAAAATACAATTTTTATAAAAATATTATTTTTATATTATTTATTTATTAAAACTATTAATTTTACAATTTAATTAAACTTAATAAACAAAATATTAATAAAAACTAAAATAAATATTTAATTAAAACCTAATTAGGGTTTTATAATAATAATTATAATAATTACTCGTAATTAATGCCTGATTAGGGTTCTGTCGGCGTGTCAGGTTAGCTCCGCGAGTTGCGGTATTCCAAGAAGAAAACTCCGCGAGTCGCGGGGATCCAGAATTCAACTCAGGTACAGTTTTTTTATTTGACGCGTTTTTTTTTCGGTTTTTTATATTTATAAAATATATTTATAAAATAAATTAAATAAAACTTATATTTTTACAAACTAAAGAAACTTTATAAAACTTAAATATTTATCAAACTCCTAAAAATATTTATATTTTTGTTTTTCTTTTTATATTTTCGAATATTTAAAACGTATTTTTATAAAAACGAATTTTAATAAAAGTAAACTAAAATTTTTTTTTTTTATATTAGCGTTGCGCTTCCGGCGTTTAAGAGTTCCCCGGCAGCGGCGCCAAAAATAACTTGATGTCGTGCGAGGTGTATATAAAATAGCTATTAATTTTAGCAGGAAATACTATTAAATACGATACAATTTTACACAAGATATTTATTTATTTAGAGAATGGATATACTTAAACCTTGCTACAACACTTATAGGTAGTGTACCTAATCGTACAGTAGTGTAGTTTTTAGTAAGTCCGGTTCGTTCCACAGGGAATCTTTTTAAACAAAGCTTAACGCTATATTAGTTTACTTTTATAAAAATACAAATATATATATATATAAGTAATATTATTATTATAAAGGGGGGTTTTTACCGTTTAATGACCGGTTTGTCGATTTTAAAACTTTAGTCGCAGTTAAAACCAAATGTAAAATAATAAATACAAGACTTAATTTAAAGCGTAAAGTAAATAACGATAATGAAATTGCGAATAATAAAAGTGCGATAAAATAAACTTGCGATAATTAAAAAGTACGATAATTAAAAGTGCAATTAAATATAATAACAATAAAAATGCCATAATTAGAAGTGCAATTAAATATAAAATAAAGGAAATTAAATATAAAATAAAAGAATTATGCTTATTTAAACTTCCGTAATCATGATGGTTGACGTGTTGATTTTAGTTTTATGCCCATGGGTTAATTGTCCTTTGTCCTGGATTATTTAATATGTCCGTCTGGTTTTTGTCCATAACAGTCCATCAGTCATAAATATAAAGTGCGAGTATCCTCGTCAAATTATCCTTATACCCGAAGTTAAATATTCCAACTAATTGGGGACTTAAACTGTAACAAGATTTTAATACTTTGTTTAATAATTACACCAGGATGTCGACTGAGTGTAACCCAAGGTTTTAATATTTTGTTATCAATTATACCAAGTGTCCTTGTACATAATTTCACCCCTGTTTTAATTATTCTAGTTGCTATTAATCCATTCCCATGTCCGGTTAAATGAACGATTATTCGTACATATAAATACCCCGCCCATCGTGTCCGATCGAGTGTATATGGTAATTTATAGGGACGCCCAATTGTAAATCTTTATATTAACATTAACAAACTATCATTTAGTTAAACAAATATAAAGCCCATTAATAGCCCATAGTCTAATTTCCACAAGTGTCGTTCTTTTGTCCAAACCCCAATTATGGTACAAAGCCCAATTACCCAATTTTAGTAATTAGCCCAACATCATGATTACTTCGGATTAAATAAGCATAATAATAACTTAGCTACGAGACATTAATGTAAAAAGGTTGAACATAACTTACAATGATTAAAAATAGCGTAGCGTTACACGGACAGAATTTCGACTTACACCCTTACAACATTCGCTAACATACCCTTATTATTATGATTAAAATTAAAATTAAAATTAAAATATAAATATAAATATATACGATATAGATAGAGAGATGGATATATATGTTATGAAAAATGATCAGAATTCGGTTGGCTTTATAGGGAGTTTCAAACTTTGGGTCTCCGCGACTCGCGGCCCATTTTGCCTTCAAACTCCGCAAGTCGCGGAGTTTGTAAATACAGCTCACCAGCTTTTGGCTCTTTGTTTGCCGACGATTTATTTTATAAATATAATATATATATAATTAATATAATTAATTATATATTATATTATATTTATATATATAATTAACTTGTAATCTTTAGTCCGTTGCGTCGAGCGTTGAGAGTTGACTCTGGTCCCGGTTTCGGATTTTCGAACGTCCTTGCGTACAATTTAATATCTTGTACTTTGCGTTTTGAATCTTGTACTCTTGTAATTTCGAGACGTTTCTTATCAATAATTGGAACCTCTTTGATTGTCTTTTGTACTTTTGAGCTTTTTGGTCGTTTGCGTCTTCAATTCGTCGAATCTGTCTTTTGTCTTCACCTTTTATTATTTAAACGAATATCACTTGTAAATAGAACAATTGCAACTAAAAGCTTGTCTTTCTTGAGGAATAATGCTATGAAATATATGTTCGTTTTTAGCATTATCAGCAGCATTCTTAATGATTTGGTTTTGGTGTTTGTTCGACTAGCCTGCAATTGGGTTTCGTTTGGTTGATGCTCGATGAGTGTTGTAGGTGTGGGTTTTTCTTTGTGGTTCTAACAAAACAGATAGTAGTAGCAGAAAGGAAGGTTTTGGTGATGTTTTGTGAGGTTTACGGTAGTTGTTCCAATCAGAGAAGGTAAGGAGAGAAAAATATGGAGGTGATTGTTAGTGATGGTGTTGCAAAGACAGAAAAGTGAAGATGGTTTGGGTTTGTTTGTCAGTCAGAAACAAACGTGCAGGTTAGTTACAGTCATCGTGTTCGAGTGGTTTGTATTTAGAATGTGTTTTGGTTTCTGAGCTTATGGGTTTCAACCTATAACATCAACGAGTAATTTATGATGTTACAATCGAATATAAGCATCTAGCTAGTAACACAAAGAAGGATCAAAAGTTGCAGGTTGTAAGTTATGTTTGTGGTGATGTTGCTTGTAAGGGAGGTGGTGATCAAAATGGATTGGTGGTTTAAGGTGAAGGTGGTGGCGGGTCTGTTGAGTCTTCAATCAACAAACAGAAAGGTGCAACGCCCAAATGGGTTTTGATTTGGGTTGAACAATACCCAAAACACAACGAATACTGCAGTGGTAGCTAACAACTTCAGATAAGAAACAGAAGCATGTAGTAGTAGCTGTTCGATGCAATAGTATTAAATGAAACGATTTGGTAGTGATATGATGAAGATAATGGTTGTTGTTTGATTTTCATGTGGGTTTTATGTTCAAATCAGTATTGTATGTATATTTTCCTAAGAAGGAGATTGTGGTTGTTTGAGTTGGATACTAAAGATAAAAATAGCAAACATTAGAAAATAAATTGTGAAGTGGGTAGGGATTTGTTGAAGGAAAAGAGGGTTGTCGATGGTTAGGTGAGTTGTGTCACCTATATTTGTAATTATATATATATCTCACATGGTAGTAGGAATATGATGTGGGGATATGAATCCAAACTTTGTAATAGTAATCACAGTCAATAATAAGGAAGATGTCTTTCCTAAATCACGGACATAGATTCAACCAATTTAGAATAAGAGTATAATAATTAATATTAATATTAATATTAATATTAATACTATAAACATACTAATAGAAATCAATTGTTGATTGATATGGAACGGAAACTGAAAGGAGAAACAATATTACAAATGTGGGTGTGGTAAACAACCATAACTCTGTCATCTATCAATCTATATCTATATATAATAATAATAGTAATACAATAATAATAACACTAGTGTCGGTTAAGATGTGTAACAAAAATAATTAAATAATTATAATATTAATTATGAGATACTTTAAAATTAACACGTGTGAAATATTAGCCGTCGTCTATTTCGGACTGGATTTCATATTCCATTGATAATTAATGGCGGATAATAGTCTTCAGAAAAATCCCAAGTTTTTATATTAAATATAATTATTTAAACTAATCATTATTTTATAAAAATGGTCGTTAATTGTTTAAGCTTATTGATTAAAAATTAATTCGATTATTAGTGTTCAATCCCAAGTAAAATATACTAAATGTTAAAATTTAACAATTAAATCTTAATTACATTTTTAACAAATTCTAAAATTTATATAACTTATTTTCGAATCACCGTTCATTTTATAATCACATAAATTCGAATTTAACTTGTTTAATATCTCGATCGAATGATAAATGAGTGCTATTATCATTTACTAAATAATTTCGAAACCATATAAATATACATTCAACATACCTTATATATATATATATATATATATATATATATATATATATATATATATATATATATATATATATATATATATATATATATATATACGTATCTATTTACAATTAGTGGTTCGTGAATCGTCGAAGCTGATCGAGGGTCAATTTAATGTATGACAACAGTTCAAAATTTTTGAGACTTAACATATCACACTTTGCTTATCGTGTCGAAATCATATAAAGATTAAGTTTAAATATGGTCGAAAATTTCCGGGTCGTCACAAATAGTCCTAACGAACGTTTTTAGAAATCGATAAATCTTCCGCGGCGCGAAATTCTTAAGAAACAGAAACTTGTTCCAACAAACGTTTTCACGTCCTAACAAACTCTTTCAAATATACCTTAAAGGAATGTACCTCGTTTCGGATCGAGATGCTCGTTTCACTTCTAAACTTACAAAAAGCCTCGGGACCACGTTTAAACAAGAGTACCGCGTATCATCCACAAACCGACGGACCAAGCAAACACATGATTCAAACCTTGGAAACCATAATACGAGTTTGCGTTATCAACTTCAAATTTACTTGAGAAAAGTTTTTGCCTTTAACCAAATTCTCTTACAACGATGGTTATCATTTAAGTCTTAACCTCACACCTTTTGAAATCTTATATGACCGGAAACGTCATTCTCCTTTTGTAGAACCAAGTAAATGATAATCAAGTCACTGAACCTGGACTCATTAATTAAGTAACCGTTAAAATCGTTCCTATCCGAGAAAGGCTCGAGACGGCCCGTAGTCGCCAAAGGAGCTATGACAATGTTAGACGTAAACCTTTCGAATTCCATGTGGGAAACCGCGTAACGTTAAAAGTCGCACCTTGAGAAGGTGTAGTCCGTTTCGGAAACGTAGAAAGCTAAATCCGCGATATTTTTAGTCCTTTTTAAATCTTGGGGCATGTTGTGCCCGTTGCTTACCACTTCAAACTTCCGACTCAAACAAATTCCGTTCATCCTACATTCTATGTATCAAACTTAAGGGCGTGTCTTGCGAAACAACAACTTGTTATCCTCTTCGATGAACTTACTATCAACGATAAACTTCACTTCCTAGGAGGACCGGTTGAAACTATAAATCGTGAAGCCAAACTTTAAACCAACGTAAAATCCCGACTGTCAAAGTTTGTTGAAATGCCCAAGGAAGTACCTTCACATATCCGTAGAATTTGCAACGCAAGGTTTCGAAAAAGAAACAACAACTACTACTTCCAACTAAATTTCGGGACGAAATTTCTTTTAAGGTGTAGGTAATGTAACATCCCGCGTTTTTCCGTTAAATTTATTTTTAACACTATCTTTTTTTTAAATAATACCTTTCGTTATTTAAATTCGTAGTTTCCATTGACTAACGTTCATAATATTTTCGTTACTTAATTATAACATCACTCGTTTACTCGAGGGTTTTTAAAATATTCGTTCGGTTAATTCTCGCACCCGACTACAAACTCGAGGGACTAGTTTTGCCATTTAATCAAAAAGGTGACTAGTGGTTAACTAAGTCAACCACCTCCCACCATCTCATCCATTCATTTTTCACTTCTTCTTCTACCTCCTTTTCTCTCATCTATTTTTGAACTCAAACACCCATCTTCACAAAATCATCATCTAAATCCGAATCAAGAAGCAAACATCAAAACAAATTACATATTCGTGATCCTCTCTACATCCTCTACATTTTGGTACCAATTTCATCTCGTTTGGGTCAAGGCTAAGCAACTTTCATGCGCACGTTTACTTTGTGAAGTACTTTTATACTCGTGCACTTGAGGTGAGATCATAGTCCCATCTTTCAACAACTTTTATACTTTTAAATCATGGAATGAGAAACATATACGGTTTTATACTACATACTTTTACACTTTGAACACAAGTACGGAAACAAACATTCCACGTACGGGTTTGAACAAAAAGCCTCAATTCAATTATCATTAGTTACACTTGCAGGGTGTAAACGTGAACTTATATTATGTGATCACATGGGCTTGACGAGCCTCATTCGGACGGTTCGCTACCATTAGCGGATGAAATATATTTTCGGGTCTAGTGTATGTTCTAACACTACGCAAAGGGTGCAAAACAGTTAAGTTTGATAATTGGGTGCCCGCGATACAAATAACAACTTTGGAATGCAAATGATTTTGATAATCATCTTATATTAAATCTTGTGGTTCAAATACAACGTTTACTAAAACACCTATGATTTCACCAACATTTTTCGTTGACCGTTTTCTATATGTTTCTCAGGTTCATACTTGGCTATTTGATACATGCTTCCACGTACACTCATACTTGCTTGGAGTCAAGCATACATACATACATACGCTAGTGATAGCACCTTTGGATTCAAACTTTTGTCTACATACTTACGCTATTTATAGAAACCGTGATTTTCAAATAATTATGTCGCAAGTTATTTCATTTATACTTTATACTTTTGTAAACTTAAACTTGTCGTCGAACGGTTTTGTAAACTAAACTTTGCAAGCATGATACGTTTCAAATGAACGCGACATAATTTTGGTTAAACGAGTCTCATATAGGGACTACGACCACGCAACGGGACCTAAGTAGTCGGCGCCGTCAATGACGATTTTGTCGGGTCACTACACGTTCGGTTTGACCGTCCATTTGAGGATGGTACGACGTACTCATATTCACCCTCGTTCCCATGTCCTCATGAAACTTATTCCAAAATCGAGAAGTAAAATGCGTGTCCCGATCCGAAACGATAGATGCGGGAACGCCGTGTCTCTATATCACATCTTTAATGAACATTTGCGCAAGTGCCTCCGACGTAATTGCTTCTTTAATAGGAAGAAACAATGCACTTTTCGTCAATCTATCAACAATCACCCAAATAGTATCAAATTGGGATCTTGCCATTTTGGCAACTTGGTAATAAAATCCATGGTAATATGCTCGCACTTCCACATCGGAATTTCTAGCGGTTGCAACTTACCATACGGCTTTTGGTGTTCGGATTTAACTTGCAAACACGTGACGCATTGCTCTACATACTTAACAACGTCGCGTTTCATGCCCGGCCACCAATAATCTTTCCTCAAATCAAGATACATTTTCGTCGCGCCCGGATGAATGGAATACTTTGACTTATGTGCTTCATCAAGTAGCACCTGCTGGTAATCACCCATCTTAGGCACCCACACTCTTCTTTGAAAAGACAACAAATCGTGTGAACCCATAGTAATGAATTCCGATTGCCCCACAATTTGTTCTGCATGCTTGTTGTGAACGTAAGCCTTTATTTGAATCACACCAAGCTTTTCAAAAAAATCGTTAGTAATAATCATACGTAACAATCCCAATCGTAACGCCGGGTGGTGACTCTTTCGGCTCAACGCATCCGCGACCACATTCGCCTTGCCCGGATGATAAAGTATCTCACAATCATAATCCTTCACTACATCCATCCATCTTCGTTGACGATAATTCAAATCCCGTTGATCAAAGAGATGTTTCAAACTCTTGTGATCCGAATAAATCGTACACTTGACACCATACAAGTAATGGCGCCAAATTTTCAAAGCATGGACCACCGCCGCTAACTCTAGATCATGAGTCGGGTATCTCTTTTCATGTTCCTTTAATTAACGAGAGGCGTAAGTGATGACTTTACCTCGTTGCATTAGAACACACCGAGCCCATTCAAAGAAGCATCACAATAAACCATCATATCATCTACACCTTCCGGCAACACTAAGACCGGAGCTTAACACAATTTCTCTTTCAACAATCGAAAAGCGATTTCTTGCTCGTTCTCCCAATTGAATCTCGTATTTTTCCTTGTCAACCTATTTAAAGGAGAAGCAATCTTTGAAAAGTCTTGGATAAACCTACGATAATAACCGGCCAATCCGAGAAAACTTCGAATTTCCGTAGGCGTAGTCGGTTGCCCCCAACTCTTTACTGTCTCTATCTTCCCCGGATCTACTTGAATACCATTCTCGTTCACAATATGGCGAAGGAATTGAACCTCCCTTAGCCAAAATTCACATTTTGAGAACTTAGCATACAACTTCTCCTTCCGCAACGTCTTCAACACACTACGCAAATGATGTTCATGTTCCTTCATACTCCTCGAATAGACAAGTATGTCGTCGATGAACACAATTACCGACTTGTCCAACATAGGTTGGCACACTCGGTTCATAAGGTCCATGAATGCCGCCGGAGCATTCGTAAGACCAAAAGGAATCACCACAAACTCAAAATGCCCGTAACGCGTTCGAAAGGCCGTTTTCTCGATATCTTTCTCACGGACCCGCATTTGATGATAGCCGGACCGTAGGTCAATTTTAGAGAAATATGTCGCACCTTGGAGTTGATCAAACAAATCATCAATCCTAGGCAATGGATAACGATTCTTGATCGTCACTTTGTTTAACTCCCGATAATCAATGCACATACGCATACTACCATCTTTCATCTTCACGAACAAAACCGGAGCGCCCCAAGGCGAAGCACTCGGTCGAATAAAACCCTTCTCAAGTAACTCTTGCGTTTGATTTAACAATTCTTGCATTTCCGTCGGCGCTAAACGATAAGGAGTTTTAGCAATGGGAGTAGCTCCCGGAACCAACTCAATGCGAAATTCAACTTGTCTTTTCACCGGAACACCCGGTAACTCATCCGAAAAAATGTCCTCAAACTCATTTACCACCGGAATTTCACGAATAGACGGTGGCTCATCACGATTATCAACAACATGGGTAAGAAAATCCATGCCACCACTAACTAGGAAACGACGTGCCCGTGCAAAAGTGCATATCGGCACAAGTCTTCTACGCTTATCGCCATGAATAATTAACTCTCCCCCACTTGGGGTCTTCACACGAATAGACTTTTCATGGCATGCAATATTGGCTTTATTATAATTGAGCCAATCCATACCGACCACGATATCAAAATCACCCAAGGTCATCGGGATGAGGTCAATTTTAAAGTTTTCGGCACCAAACACAACATTACAATTTTTACACACATCAACCACTAGCACCGTCTTGCCATCCGCTATTTCGACTTCTACCAGATGACTTAACTTAGCTAACGGTTTATTAAGTTTAGGCACAAATTTTGGAGACACAAACGACAAATTTGCACCGCTATCAAATAGAATCCTCGCCGGATTAGAGTTAACCATGAAAGTACCTGAGACGATTTCATTGGATTGCTTAGCTTCATCATTGGTCATCAAATAATTACGCCCCTTTGCCGACCCTGCCGCCTTCTCTATTCTCTTAACTTGATCATTTCGGAGATCGGGGCACTCCAACTTCTGGTGCCCTTCTTTTTGACAATTAAAACACGTGATCGTATTAGTAGACGGTTTTGGACAATCACGAGAGTAGTGACCCTTTTGCCCACAATTGAAACATGTAACCATGTGACCACTAGAAGCACCCCTCTTCACGCTACCGACACTTTCGGTTGCTCTCTTACTCTTCTTGTTCGAAAAACTAGAAGCTTCAAACTTTCCTTTACTTGGCGCATAACTAACCGGACTCGGAGCTTGCGCTTCAAACCCCTTCGCCACCGCCAAAAGCTTAGCAAAAGTCTCAACATGACCAATACTAATTTTACCCTTCAAATCATCTCTAAGGGTCGCATGAAAGTCTTCCATTAATAATTGATCATTCCCCACATACTCGGGGAAAAACGCGCTTTGGCGAGAAAGTTGGTTTTGAGAGTGTTTAGGTCCAAAGACCCTTGACGCATGTTCCTTAACTCGTTGCGTAATTTGGAAAGATCCGCTTGCGTACGATATTCGAGGAAAAACTCCTTCTTGAACTCCGCCCAAGACAACCCCACAAAAGCTGCATCACCCACCATATCAATTTTACCATCGAGCTAATCTTTAGCATGGCCCCTCAACAAACTAGAAGCAAGCCTTGTCTTCTTCTCGGGTGGGCACTCGGTAGTGCAAAAATAACCCTCAACATCGGAGATCCAAGCCGCACTTTTCATAGGGTCGGGATCCTCATGAAAGTGAGGAGGCTTAGTCGCTAAGAAGTTCTTATAGCTAAACTCCAACTCGCCCCCATTTTGAGGTCTAGGAAACCTCCTTTCAACTTCTTCCTTGACGGCATTGGTCATTCGTTCTTGAATCATATCGACAATTTGTTTCGAAACCGACTCTTCGAATATTTGTTTAACCCTTCGTGAGAAAACCGAAACATAGTTTTCTAAAGCGGTCTCAATCTTGGTAGTCATCTCATCTTCCTCCACATGAGAGGGACCACCATTGCCATTCGTATCCGTTCCGTTTCTCGTCTTCATTCTAAAGATTAATAATGGATTAGACATCACCAACAATTTAATACGCATATATACCTATGCATATGACCGCACACACACCACATCTAGCTCGATACTTGTCGCACATCCTTGCTTGACTTGACTTACAACCGTAATAGTGGTCGCGACTCACTATTACGCTCACATGTCGTGCCATACTCAAACGTATCACAACCATCTTGCTCGATGTTCAAAACAATAACACATGATTAGTATGTCATAACATAAGCATAGTTAGTCCACCTATGTACCAAAGAACTAATCAAAACCCGTACCGATCCGTAGTCCTACAAGTCCCGCACATAATTCTACAACACAAAAGTCTAAGTCTAGGCGCCTATCTCAAGTCACCTAAATCCCTTAGACCATGCTCTGATACCATTTGTAACGACCCAACCCGTTAACCAACCAAAACTTCAAAATAAAAAAAATTCGAAGCAGGCCTGCCCAGGCTGGGTGCGCGGCACGCACCCCTACCTGTACGCGGCGCGCATAGGGCCTGGCAGCCCGCTGTCCAAATTTCCATTTTCGTAAAAAGATCTAACACTTCCCATCATTTTTAGACGAAATGCTTTTCACATCATATTAGTATAAGTAAAACAAGCACGAATCAATGATAAAACGAGTTTTACATTGCGGGGCCCACATACGCCCAAAATACCATTAAGTACGAAATACGAGTTTCGACCACAAAAAGTTTAATTGCCAAACGTCACTAGAGCATGGTGTTTGGGGTTAAACTACCCAAATCTTGGTCGAACTTCCAAAAAGCTAAAACCCCCGAGAGCCACTAATCCAAGCGAATACCTTTGCCCTTATCCAAGCCGGATCCTAAAAAGGTAAACAACGAGAGGGTAAGCTAACGCTTAGTGAATGCAATAATTATACACATACATATATAACCTACGTACTTGCAATCACATACACAATTACCTCATACATGCTAGCAATTTAAAAGACATACCAACGCAAGGTATAACGCTACATCTCCAAGACCACAAGTTAGCACAAACAATAGCATATATAACTCGAATAATATAAAGTGCCACACTACAAACACATAACCATGGTTAACCAATAGTACAAAGGAATGGTATTTCGAATTTCCCATTGGTGTTCCCAAAAACCGTTAGCGTACAACGAATTATAACACTAACCCCGGAGTGGTATCGATCGCCCGAACTTAAAACCCACCCGTCACGTGTAATGTGGTATCGAACGCCCGAACTTTAAACCCACGCTACACGCCCACACACATACATGACATGGCATCGAACGCCCGAACTTAAATCCATATCATATATTGACCTGATGTGGTATCGACCGCCAGAACTTAAACCCACATCGAATCTCGTACAAGTAAATACATTATATACACACATGTATAATCATTCCACTCACCTTGTCGACTTGGCGAGATTTCTAACAATGACTTGTAACCTTCAAAGCGAGTCACCTAACATAATTAATTCTCAATTAATTCACATAATAAGTTGGACTTTCCACCAACTAGCCTCACTAGTGCATTTATGGCCCATTTGCACTAGATTCATACATTAAAGGTCAAGACTCCCAACTAATCACTAAAAGCTAGTGATTAAGTTTCTAAGACTTCCATCAACACATAACTAGGGTGTTTTCATACTCAATTTATCCCGCTAGGTCAAACCCACCCATTTGACCCATTTCAAGTCAACCATAAACCCTAGAACCAATTTTACTAACAACACAAGTGAGCTAGTGAATAACTAACCATTTTAGACTCAATAACGCCAATTATTACTTTGAAACCCTAGGTTAGTCATTCTTGATTCCTCTTGACTCAATCTTACCCAAAACCCCCAAAATCACCAACAATAGGTTTTATGTTCATCACTAACCCAAGTTCTAACCCTTACACAAATTAAATTAAGGAAATAAAAATTAGAACTTACCACCACAACCAAAACGTAGCTAGAGAGGAGATGAATAACTTTATAACTCGAGCTAAGACCCGATACTAGCTCCTTCTTCCTTTACTTGAGCTTTCTCTCACTCAAATTTGGGTTTCTCTCACTAGAATTAAAGTAGAAAGAAAATGGTGGTTGAAAGTGGAGTTATGACTCCCAACCCACTGATCTGGTATCCTTAACTCGTCACCTAAGTGAAATTACCACAATGCCCTTCCAAAATATCTAATTAAAAGGCAGAACCCGGCTACAGTAGGAGTGCGCCGCGTGCACCCCTAAGTGTGCTCTGAGCGAACTTAGGCCTGATCAGAATCCGACTTCTGTTTAAATCCAGAATTATTCCCACGCTTTATGTATTATAATTACATGTCTGTACAATAATTATTAGGGTGTTACAGGAATTCGATATTGAAATCAAAGATAAGAAAGGAGCAGAGAACGTCGCATCAGATCATCTTAGTCGTTTGGAGAACCCAGTCAATGGAACAACTTGCTGAACAAGATATCAGAGATAAATTTCTGGAAGAACAGCTTATGAGCTTAGGACAAGCTCACATAGGATCATAATTCGCTGTTACTCCTTGGTACGCTGACATAGCCAACTACCTATTTGCTGGAGTAGTACAAAAGGGAATGAGCACATCCCGAAGAAGGAAGTTATTCAAGGATGCCAAGTACTACTATTGGGAAGATCCGTACCTGTTTAGAATTTGCCCTGATCAGATAATCAGGAGGTACGTAGATGAAAAACAAGCAGCAGGGATTCTTCACCAATGTCACCACGGACCAACTGGAGGTCATCATGGAGCAAACTTAACCGCAAGAAAGGTCTACGAATCAGGATTTTATTGGCCGTCTATATTTTGAGATACGCAAGAGCTTGTAAAGCGTTGTGACACATGCCAAAGGCAAGGTATTATCTCTATAAAGAATGAGATGCCTCGGACTAATATCCAAGCTTGCGATATTTTCGATATGTGGGGATTAGACTTTATGGGTCCATTCCCGAAGTCTAATTGGAAGGAATATGTCCTCGTAGCAGTAGATTTCGTCTCCAGATAGGTTGAAGCCCAAGCATTTCCAACCAATGATGCCAAGGTCGTCACCAACTTCCTGAAGAGACTCTTCTGCCGATTTGGAGCTCCCCGCGCTATAATAAGTGATAGAGGCACACACTTCTGCAATACTGATATGTGAAATCGTACCTTAAAATAACTAGCTAAAAACTTAACAATTATGACACACTTACAGGCAACTATAACCCGATCATGCAGTAATCTATAAGTAATAGACCAGTTCGTTCCACAGAGAGCAGTTTAATCAAGATCTTAACACTAATAATTATCCTAGAATTCAGTTTAAAAGTTTTGGTTTATAATTCAAATCACGCAAACAACGTGAAGTAAAATGAAATGAATTAACAATAAAGATAAAACAGTGTTCACTTGAATGATTCACTACTCGTATGGATTGTCCTTACAATTATTACTGATTATTATGTTCTGAATATAGTTATATGACTTCTCACAAAGTACTAATCAGTCAAAGTTGGTAAACTCACATAAACCCACTTCAATAGATTAAACTATATTTGATAGAAATTAATGAGACTTGATTTGGACTAAACTCACATAAAGTCCTAATTATCACAATCACTTGCAACAATTTCACAATCACACAATTCACTAGTCTTTCAATTACCAATTAAATCAATGACACAATTACTTGAAATCACCTCTTTAATTGTCTAGATCACCTAAGTGTTGAAGCGTAGATTGCATCTCAAATCTAACTCATATTAAATGATTAACAACCTATGTAATTGAATTAAGAACTAAGAACATGCACAAGAGTGGATCTTTAATCAAACACAATCAATTTCAATCATTAAAACATTAAATCATTAAGATAGAACAATCCAATACTTGTAGTTTTACATTCAAGCAAACACTAAACTGATTAAGCCTAGGATATTAAAGTAACAAAGAACATTCAAACAATAAAAAGCAATAGTATTCATGATTACAAGATAAACTGATGATAAAAACGAGTGCCAATTGTAATGATTAACTGAATAAAAGTAAAGAAATAGCAAGCCTTCAATGGTAGGGTTTAGACCTTCAAACAGAGCTTCAATTTGTAGCTGGAAAACTGCACACACCTTTAGGGTTAAAAACTTCGAATATTTATAGTAGAACAAAAATTCACCAGTTCGACCCCGCATCGCGACCGCGATACCCCCATCGCGACCGGGATCAACCAACAGCATCGCGACCGCGATGCATCTATCGCGACCGTGATCAGCCTTTTTCAAATTCTGTAAATCTCTGTCAACTTATTACTACCGGGACACTATCTATCACGGATGTGATTCACTCCAGACCCAGCAAACTTCATTTTCTTGCATCCAAACGTACTTTAAGCTCAAATATCACCAAAACTTAGCAAGAAATCACAAAAACACTAACCCGAAGACCTCTAGAGCTATATTTATCATTTTAGCTCAATAAATAACAAAAGTCTTCATATTTCTTCGATTAACAAACAATAATGAACCGATATCGCGATAATAAATATGTATAATTTGAGCGATATCAAATACCCAATTTATGAAGGTGATGCAACAATACGGAGTTACCTACAAAATGTCCACTGCCTATCATCCACAGACTAACGGACAAGCAGAGGTCACCAACAGAGCACTCAAGAGAATCCTAGAATGCACCGTCGACCATCATGGAAATAAATGAGTCGAGAAACTAGACGATGCTCTGTGGGCATTCTAGATTGCTTACAAGAATCCTCTAGAAACTACACCCTACCACATGATCTATGGAAAAGCCTGTCACCTTCCGCTGGAACTAGAGTATAAAGCTCTCTGGGCACTAAAAACATGTAACCTCGATCCCTCAGTAACCGTAGGCATCGGAAGATGCAGATGAATGAACTCGCTGAAGTAAGAGACCAAGCGTACGAGACATCATATATCTACAAGGAACGGACGAAGCTGACACACGATGCAAAACTGATACCTACAAAGTTCGCTCCTGGAGATAAAGTTCTACTCTTTAATTCTTGATTCAAGAAGTTCGCTGGAAAATTTAGATCAAGATGGAGTGGGCCGTACAAATTTATACATGTTTTTCCACACGGAGTCGTGGAATTAAAAGGACCTACTGGAAACTTTAAAGTCAACGGCCACCGACGAAAAGCTTATCTATAAGACCACGATAAGGAGGAGCACCTCTTTCTTTTGATCCATTCGGAAGATCTGATAAAGAAAAGTCGAGCTGTAATGACTTGATAAACAAAGCGCTCTTGGGAGGCACCCTTTGCTTATCCTTTTATTTTCTTTATTTTTATTTCAATTATTTTCAGTTTACAAAAATATTATCTCTGTGCACTAACACTAAGCGCCATACTTGCGCTTAGTACTTACGAGTTTGTTGAATGTATTCAGGCAGAATGCCAAGTTCAGGAGCTTCAGTTTACATCCCAGTTCGCAGGAGAAGGACTCCTAGAGTTTACCTATCGGAAAGCAGGGATGATCAGAACAGGCCGTTAACATGGCAGTTAGGCCCAAGGCGATTGATACTGGAGAGTGTTGAGGAGGACGTTAGTACAACACTGCCAGCTCCTCCTGTGCGATGCTCCAGACGTTTAGCCTCGAGACCTGCTGAGCATGCAGAGCTACTAGAGACACATGAGCCGCATACTGTGATACATTATAGAGCCACCTTGAATGACCCAGATGTTGCATGAGCATTACTCAGAGACCAGCATAGGCTTTATAGAGCTCTTAGAGCATACCACCAGCGCAAAGGGATGCCACGTACTACTCTGGGACCATCGACATTCAGGCTAGCGTGCCATGCTCAGCCGACATGACAAGCTACCTCCAGGCGTTCAACACCGGTCTCAGTTCACTCAGTTGCTTCAGCTGCCATCCCAGCACATGCTACTCCCGCTCCCATCACGCCGCCGGTCTTAGCCATTTCACCTACTCCAGTCACTGAGGCAGTCCCAGTCTCTGAGCTACGTGGGGGTTGTCACCTAGTCACAGTCCCCATATCAGTTGAGCCACCCACGGCCCACGTCTTTGAGATTACCGGGAACATCCCTGATGAGGATCCTTTCCCGAGCCTGTCACACCTGGAGTTGCCATCAAACCTTTGTCTGGATTCACTGTTAGGCCCTGAGTTGGATGTACGACAGCTGCTTGAGTATTTGCCGAGACTAGAGGATGATGATGAACCCTTTGGATTTAATGGATACTTCGCAGACACCGCTCAGCACATTGGCCAGGATAGTATTCCGTAGACTATTTACTTTATTTACTTTTAGTTTTATCTTTTTGAAGTATTGTATTAAAAAATTATATATAGTGGAAATGCTACCTTTTTCTTTTTGTTCTTCATGCAGAAATTTTATCAAAAGAGACTGGTCCTTTCCAGCAATTAGGAGACTGGACGTAGGAAGGCCCAGCACTAGGAAAGTAACCTGACCATAGGGAAGTAATCCTTCCTCAAACCTATTTCAATTATTACGCACTAAAATCTCTAAGTGTGGGGTTACCCCTGCAACCAAATTAGATATTTTAACAAAACACTGTCCTTAATTTATTAAATATATAAAAAAATTCTTCTTCAGAGAACATTAGGGACAATGTTCTTCTAAGTGTGGGGTATTGGGTAAAGGTTTTAAAGGACAAGTAACCGTAAAACGTCAAGTTTTGAAAAATTCTTTTGTCTAAAAAGTAATTAGCAATTAATATTGGGTAAATTCGAAAAATTCTTACCTTGTTTTGCCCAAAAGATCCTATAAAATTGCTAGAAACCAGTTTTCAGAACATTCACTAGAACGGAACAATTAAGATGAAACTTATGTTTTGTGTCAAAAGATTTCTTTTAAGAAAATATGTAAAAAGGCTACGCATGACCAAGCACGACCCCTACTCTCAAAAAGTGAGGACTCTTGGACCCAAAGTATCTGTACGACCCATCAAATCTACAGTACTTTGTCAATTTAATTGATGAGCGTGCCGGTGTATGGTTCAAGTTAGAACTTGATTCTGACATACGTTTCAAGGCCAATGGTTAGTAAGCGCCATACGTGGTGCAGGTGCGATACTCCTTCCGAAATCATTCTGAATAGAGAAGACAAAAAGCCATCCGTTTCCGTTTCCACCCCACGCAATTTTAACCAACCAACTCACATAAAGAGTTGATGAATCAGAAATATTTACCCTAATTTCACTCCCAAAAAAATACACTACCCATTCACCTTCATTCCCCTTTCCACTTGTCAAAAGATCCAGAGATTAATGAAGAGATAGATCGATCAAATTTGCTTCAAAAGCACTTGTTAAAAGATTCAGAACCCCTGATTGTTTTTGATAGGTCAAAGACATATTTTCAATGGATTTCACTTCCTCTCTGGGCACCAAGAACGAAAGACAAAAGTTATGAAGAAAGGGTATGCCAAAAAAAAAACTGATTATGAGAGAGCAAAGTCTCTAGAATTAAGGCAAGAAAAACCCAAGAAGTTCCCCAGAAGAAGAATTACCAGAGGATCCAAAAAAAATTCTAGACAAAGTCTTAGCAAAATTCGCATCTTTCGAAGAAACTTTTTACGGAATTCAAGCCGTTCTCTATCCAAAAATGGATACTCTGAAGAATCAAAATCTATTAATTCTCTCTCTAAATCAAAAGACCTAGATACCTTTCACCATTCCATGAATTTCTCAACCAACCCTACAACCCATATTCCTCTTGAAAGAATGCCTAGGAAGAAGATCAATTCCGTCCTTACTTAACTGGTGGAGATATCGATGCTTTACCAAGCCTATGATGAGAACTGTTACACGACTGGCTTCTGAGCGACAATACATTTAGATTATTGCACCCTAAACACTTGAGTGGTATGAGTGATCCGCTAGTAAGGAGCCTGGTCATGTATACTCTACATCAGAGAGTTGGAAAGTACGCCTTTTTCACTATGGACGCGACTGAAAGTGGCGACCAAAATCATCGAAGTTCGAAAATTTTTCTACTACTTTCGAAAGATGTGACGCATTCTGATGAAGGCATAATAAAAGGATCCACAGGTGGGCAAGGAATAATCTATTAGGAAGAACGTTATATTCCCGCTTTTTGCTTGAGGACAAGCAAAACTAAGTGTGGAGTATTTGATACGGCCAAAAAGACATGTTTTTACCCCCGATATTAAGACCTAAAACAATAAAGATTCAAACTTTGTCGGCAAAATTATCGCTTGTTCAGTTAATTTTGTAGATTAAATAATTACGAAGGCAATGCAAAAAGAAACAAGTAAAACAGAGCTAAAACGAAGATTCTAGAGCGAGAACGGTGAAAGATAAGAAATCAAGTTACGATCCAGTGATTTCAACTGACTAGATAAGCCAAACGGCCGGCCAAACGGCTTGCCAAATGGTTTGCCTGTATGTCAAACGGCCTGCTACACGTCCTGAACAAACGGGCATTGCAAACGGGCAAAACAAGCAAACGACACCAGCAAACGGCTTGCCAAATGGCCTGCCAGCCGTTTGCTGGCAAAAATCAAGTCTATTTAAAGGACTCTCTCCATCTATTTCAACACACACACAATTTGTAATTCACTTTATATTTTCAAGCTTTTAGTTAGTTTTTAGTAGTAGTTAGCTTAGCTTTTATTTTCCGGAGGATATCCCGGCGAGTCCCTGCGATCTCGGGCAAATTTCTTCAGCCTTTTCAGGTTTCTATCCGAAACGCTTTTCTTTTGTATTAAACATGTGTTCTTACCTTTTATGTTTAATAATGTGTTCCGATATTACCGTGATAGCTTAATTAATCTGTATGTTGCCATGATATAAGTTTGGATTAGCGTAATTATGTTAATTTAGTACGGTTACTGTCGTAATATTGAACAAATAAGTCTGATAGATTTGTATGCTAGCATCTTAAGGATTGACCAACCTAGGTTGTGATCAAGACTTGTCCACCTATATGAACTTAGCTACTTCATAGGATTAAGACCCCTGGTTATACTGTATCTGAAGATTCTATGAACTCGATATCGCCGGAGTTCCCGAGAGGCATTTAACGCGCTTTTAGGACACGAAACTTAGGAATTGAGACATGAATGACCTAGTATGCCTATTAACTGATCCAAAGAGACCTCTTAGGAGCTGTTAAGATCTAGTTAGTGCCTTTACTGTATGACCCAAACCTATTGCATGTTCTTGTTTGATTGTTGCCTTAGGATTAAGTCATATCTACTGTCTAGGTAACTATTAGGTTTCTATCTACTTTACTTTCAGTATATCAACTGTAATGATGTATAATGCTTGAATTGATATGATCTCATTAGTATGATGAAATGGTTGTTAGTTTTCATTCAAGGTTTTTCCAACTTAAACCGATGGACTCCTTCCGTTTGTGATCAGTGTTCAATCAACACGGCACGTTGTTATTCAGTTAACTAAACTGATAACGAGGGTTAGGATTAGAGCTTAACTCACTAATAAATCTAGTACTTTACTAAGAATAACCTCCAAGGTATAGCTACCTTTTAATTATACAACCAAGTGACATACTTTTCACTACTCAAAGAGAACTATAAGAGTCTAGAGATAAGTAGGTCTGTGTAATTGGCTCATCCAACCAGATCTACATCATTCCAAATATAGCCTTAAACATAAGCATAATTACCTTTCCCTAACCCAAAACTAATATCTTGGTCAACATTTCCCTGATCTGCATACTCCGGATATCCTTCCACTTTATTTACTTTTCCACACTTAGGACCATTAGCTTAAACCAACTACTATCCCTTATCTAGGTAATTTAAATAAAAGACAATTATACACTTGATCTTCAATTCGTTAATTTATTCAAAAATACAACCCTAAATTAACTTACACCTTAGAAAGTAAAAGTAAATTTAGGCCCCTCACAATATAATTAATCAAAACCACTTTTGCCACCTTGATCAACTGAATCTGACGTCTTGCGGGCTAAAGACACCGCATGAATAAAACCGTCCGTTTCAGCCAAATCAATCATCTTCACCAATTTTTACTCCTACTCAACAATACACCAATTATCATCCTCAACAACAATACGTTACTCAACCTTATCACTCACAATTTCCTCTACACCCACAATTTCCTCTATACCCACAATTTCCTTATCAACTAACTCGTCCAACAATACGACAACCTATCTTCTCAAATCAAATTCCTACACAAATTTCAACGGATACCGAATCCGATGATGTAGATCTCGAATCCATTCGATAAACTCAACCCAAAGAAGTTGAAGACGAAGGTGAAAGTGACCCAAGAGGAAAAAGAAAAAAGAAAGTGATATGACCAAAAGTGCCGTGGACAGAAGCGAAAAGTGTGATTTTGGCGAACGTGTGGATGGCAGCCTCCTAATTAATGGGAACGGGTCAAACAAAAGATTCATTTTGGAGTTATATCCGAGAACATTACAATGCACAAGTTCGTGAAAAACGTCAAGCCGAATAATTAACTGGAAAATGGAGCAAGATGTCGAAAGATATCAAGATTTTTATAGGCTACTACACAAAGCTTGAAAAATATTGGCAAAGTGGAGCCAACGATGCCGATATCGTCAATAGTGTACGTCGGTCATTATACGAAGAAACCAAGCTTAAGTTTCTTTACGAGGAAGCGCGGAAAGTTCTCAAATAATGTCCTAAATTTTTAACATTTGAGGGGGTTGTTCGCAAGCATAATGTGCCAGTCGAGTTTCCCCCACCGCTTGTGAGTGGACCGGGTGAAGGTTTGAACCAAGGTGCGGGTGTGGGTGCGGGTGAAGAAGGTGCGGGTGGGGATACTCGTCATTTTAAAAGGTTATTTAACGAAGAACCTCTACGTCGTCTACCGGGTCATTCACGAACCAAGAGTCAAAGGAGTTTGGGGTCATCCGATGCGGCCTCGCAATCGTCGTCCAACGAAGCTCGTTTACAATTGGTTGAAACCGCCACCGCTACAAGGCGGATGATGAATCAGATATACGACGCGACCGAGACCCGTGAAATGTTGGATATTTTGTCATTTCTCACCCAACCATGTGCACCCGACTTGACGTAGGAACAATGCGCTTTGGTATTAAGAGCCCGGACAAAAATCACGAAGAAATACCAAAAAGCGTTTAAGTTATCCGACAACGACGAGTAGTTTTTATTGTTTTATGTAGTTTGTTTTATGTAGTTGTGTTTGTTTTCAATAATGTCTTTTTTTTAAATAATGTAACCGTATGATTGTTATTTAATAAATGTGATGTTCAAAAACCAATACTTATTTGTTAGTTAAAATTAATAATAATAGTAATAATAGTAATAATAGTAATAATAATATATAAATAAATAAATAAAGAAATATATAAATAAATAAATAAATAATAAGAAATAATAAAATTTGAGGAAGTATGTCATGGTTGGCAATGGTGTATTATGAGAGTGTTATGGGAGGAATTGGTGAGGAATGAGGAGAGAGAAAACTGGTGTGGCGCTGAGGAAGTGTTGATGACGGCGTCCTGGTTGGGATTGGTCTAATAGACGTGTTAGATCCTTTAAGACGGGTTGTCATTTTATTTTTTAGCAGAACAAATATTAAGACTGGTTCTCATTTTACTATATAGACGTGTTAATACATTAAGATCGGTTGCTATTTACTTTTTTTGGCTCAATATCCTATCTAGACCTCTTTAGTACTAAATCGGTCTTGATGTCTAGAAATGTATTAGTGTTTTCATATATTAATTGAATTATTAGATTTTCTAATCTAATTTAATATATACATATTTCATTACCTAAAATATTATATTATATTATTATATTAATATTATTAAACCATTTTACAGGTCGTGCATCGCACAGACTTAATAATATAATGAATGCGATTTATCATCTAATTGGGTATGTGATTTTTCAATGAACCTGCATCACAGGAGCTAAAAACCGAGTTTGATACATAAATACTAAAACCTTATAATTTATTTGTGTTCTGTTTCGGACCCGAGTTTTCAACTCACTTTCAGAAACAAATTAATCTCAAGGCGACAACCTGCTTTGCAACCTCCCCGAAGTTATGCATGGCGAACCTCCGTGGCCATAAAGAAAACCTTATAATTACATTGATGTGATATTTGTATGTTACATTATTTGGGAATAGGTCATTGGAAGGCGTTCAAAGTTAGTTCTCGGTTAAAGATTTCTTGGTCCGTTCCTTTGGTGGACATGAAGGTTAAAGATTTCTTGTTGATGTGCAATGTGATATAAATAACGTTTGTCTCTTTGGGTTTTAGGGGGTGTGTTCAATTGTGACAATCAAGAAAGTCAGGAAACAGTGGCGGAACTTGAAAATAATAGTTAGGGGGCGAAAATCGTTACAATATGTATATACACACATACTAATAATAAAAGCTAAGTTAAATATGAATATAAATAATGACTTTGATATAGTGGACCTGAAAATTAAATCATATGTTTGGGTCTTATCTTGTGTTTCATATACGGAGTACTTCTGAAATGGCCCGTTATAGAAAAAACTTTAGTTTCTATACCTATATACTTAAATACTACTATTGAAAAGCTAAATACAAGAAAATTTCCAAGAGGGGCAACCATCCTCTCCACATATAATGAAGTTCCGCCCCAGCCAAGACAGAGTAATCGAAGAAACTCGGGTGATTTTGTACTTTAGATTAGTTTTTCGATGTTGCATCTTAATTTTTCCGTTCGCTCGGATCAAAGTTAAGGGTGTTTCAGCAACGTGTATATCAGCTGCAAATGCAAAAAAAAAAAAAAATGGTTGTTCATTTGGTGATGTCCTACATGTGGCTAAATCTTTGAAAACTATAGGCAACCTTGGTTCGATTTTCATATTTATTAAATGGTCGAATGCTAAGTGTAACATCCCGTCCCATATCGGATCGTGTAAGAATGTTTGAGTTCCTTATAAGGTAAATCATTTCCTTACAAGACACGGTACTTTTTGAGGATACAAGCACAACTGATCCCATGATAACTCTGCATTTAAGCGTGCTCGAGAAGGAGTAGTATTAGGATGTGGACCTCCTGAGAAGTCCTCGTGTGGTCGCAAAGAAAAATTGTGAGTCTACGGGAAAAGTGGGCAATATTATGATCGTAGTAAAGAGGAATGTTACAAATGGTATCAGAGACGTCGCCTCTCAGGTTGTGATGGGCATTCGGCTCATGTATCTCCTAAGGTATGGATCTTAGACATTGATTATGATTCGGCCTGGTGAGGACGTAAGGAATTTAAGTGTGGGAGTTTGTAACATCCTTCCTACATCAGATTGTGTAAGGAATTTTGAGACTCTTATAAGGTCCTTACCAAACACAACGTGATAGGGGTGTTCATAGAACCGTTTAAACCTGCCAAACAGGGGTATTTGGGTTGGTTTGGCTGGTTTGAGTTGTTAAACCCCGGTCCTACAATTTAAGTTTTGGTCAAAACGGGTTATCTGATCTGACTACAATTTGAACACAAAGTTAACCATCAAAACCAGATCGGACCGGCTACAAAACACTTGATTACACTGTATTACTATTACTATATGAAATATATTACTGAGAAGCAAATCAACTGTATTACTTATTACTATATTGAATATGTACATGGATTCAGTGTATGTTACATTAACATGCATATGTACATGGATTATAGTGTATGTTACATTAACATGATTATAGTTTCATAACTGTGCAACTTTCGAATAAACAAGTAATAACCATATGGCCACCATGCAAGTTTACATTATAGCTATAAGCCATTCAAAACAGCAGCTAGATACACTGATTTTAACCAATTCCTACCCTATTATTCACGAAAAATCTTGAATCTACACTTGATATTTCTTATTTTCTTTCTTGAAACAAACCGAGTGATTTCCAACATTCAAAAGCATATTTTTTTCCAATTTTCTCTAAGTAGACTTAATAATTCAATTTCATTTGTTTAGTTTATTAAATTATACTATATAGTATATGAAAATAAAAGACAAAAAAAGAACTCGAAACCGTAAAATTGGTCAAACCGGATCGGGCCAAACTGGACCAAACCGGGAAGTATGACAATTTTCTTGGTCCGGTTTGGTTTCATATATGTTGAAACCATGGATGTCGGTTTGGTTTGAGATTTAGTCGAAATCGGACCAAACCGTACCGTGAACACCCCTACAACGCGTTTTAAGGCTACAAGCACTTGAGAACACTGCTTCTAAGCATGCTCGAGTGAGAGTAATACTAGGATGGGTGACCTCCTAGGAAGTTCTCGCATGGTCGCCAAGAAAATGTAATGCACCTATGGGAAAAGCAGCACAATATAGTGTTCGCAGTAAAAAGGAATGTTACACTAAGCATATTCATGATGTAGTCGAGGTCGATCTTGATGTTGGTTTGAAGTCCTTCAACACCCAAGTATGGGTGTTCGAAAATAGTGATTTGGATTCTTTAATTCAAGTTCTTTTCAATGAATATGATAGTCATTTGATTGGGATTTAAGTCAATTGGTGATCATTGGTGAGGGTAGTGATCCTATTCTAGATCCTTCTACTGCTATTGTTGGTGATCGTATAGTTTATTCATTGCCAAGTTTCTTGTTTATATTAATAATAATCATAATCATTACGATACATTTAAAGATGGTCTCACTGTAGGTGTTTCAATTTTTGGTGTGGTGGCTGCTTCGAATGTAGAATCTAGTTTGAATTCGGATGATGGAATTGGTGACCAAGGTAGTGAACAAGGCTCTGATCTTCTATTAGGGAGTATTAAGTTTCATGGCTTGAATACTAATGGAAAGAAGTTTGATGACAAAGTTGGCAAAGCGGGACAATATTGCTTTTGCGGTAAAAAGGAATGTTACACTAAGCATATTCATGATGTAGTCGAGGCCGATCGTGATGTTGGTTTGAAGTCCTTTAAAAAACCCAAGTATGGGTGTCCGAAAGGAGTGATTTGGATTCTTTAAATTGATTTTTTTTAAAGAATTTGATAGTCACTTGATTGGGGATATAAATCTACCAGTGATCATTGGTGAGGGTAGTCATCCAATTGTAGATTCTGCTACTGCTACTATTGGTGATCCTAATGTTTATTACTCTCCTAGTTTCTTGTTTCATAATAATAATCATTATGACACATATAAAGATGGTCTCACTGTAGGTGTTGTAGTTTTTGGTGCGGTGGGTGCTTCGGGTGTAGAATCTAGTTCGAATACGAATAATCGAATTTGTGACTAAAGCAGTGAAAAAGGTTGTGATCTTCTGTTTAGGAGTATAAGTTTCATGGTTTGAATAATAATGGGAAGAAGTTGGATGATGAATTTGGTAATTTGCCACTGTTGTGTCGATTCATGTTGATTCTACTTTGTTTGATGTTACTGTTTCTAATATGTGTGATTCGCATTGTGGAAATTCAATTGGTGTTGTGACAAATCAAGTTATACCTTCACTACCTTCTTCGGTTCCTTGTTCTATGTCAAGTTTTCTTTAATATTCTGATGTTACATGTAAAGTTTCCTTGAGTGAGGGTGGTGTCTGGATCGAAACTATTATGAAGAAGATGAATAAAGAAGATTGGTTAGCTTTTTATTCGGGATGATACCGCGGAGTCTGTCTTTGGTGATAAAGATCCCGGTTTTTTAAGGCCTCGTGGATCGATGTTTGTTGGCCCTTTCATCGGAAATTTTGGTCGATAATAGGTTGTTTAATGTCTTAACTTACAAATTCGACAGTCGCTCGAGCAAGAAAATTCGGCGAGATACGGTGAATGGCAAGATGTAAAACCGGGCCCCAAAGGTTGTTAGGTTCTCTTGTTTCCCTTTTTATTTCCTTATGGTTGTGCGATTTTGGTGGATGTGAGTGTCATGTTTTAGTTTTTTTAGTATTTATTTTGGTTTTTTTAGTTCCTTATGTTTGGTTTTCAGCCGGTTCGACTCAGATGTAAACAGCGAGAGCTCGAGTTTGTTTTGTTCATTTGCTTCGTTTTCTAGTTTCGAGCCCAACTGTTTTTGTCCTATTCATGTTTGGCCTCTTTCATCTATTGATGAAACTACCTTAGTTATAAAGTTTTCGTTTGTTTCGAATAAAATGCATCTTAAACAAGAAGAACCTCATCTCACATACCCAAATCAAAATCGCAAAGACAATTTCAACATCCTCGCCATTAGATCTGAGAAAGATAAACCTCACATTCGCAAGATCCATAGGCGGCGAAGAGGTTCTCCGATGCAAACAGCGTGCTCCGAAGGTTTTCTACCTTAGGGCGGAGGTTTTCCATCTTACGACCGAGTTTTTCGTTGCATCGAGCTCGGGCCAACGACAGTTGTTGGTGATGGGTACCGAACTTGGTAACCAGAAACCTTGAGTCATTGCAACTACTACCGCCACTCAAACTTTGTTTTATTGCAATAAAAGTTAAAACGTCTGTAATTTGATTTTATTTTAAAGAAGCACAAAATAAAACATGGGAAATCATCACTAATTTATGTAATGTTATCTTTGATGTGGGTGATGTTCCATGTTTTGATAAATTACAATAACTTACATAGTTTAACATATTGAGATCTAAGAGGATGCACAATAATTTTGTATTTTGTAAGTTATGATTTGGCTTTTATAATATAAATCTTGAACATTGTAATAGCTTAGTTTTGGCTTCGAAGGCTACTGAAATGGAGTTTTTTGTGATGCATGGTTGAAGATTTAGTGAACTGAAACATGACAGTGAATCAATTCGACTAAAATTATAATTTTATTTTCGATTCGGAAACAAAGCACATTAGATCTGGAGTGGCATTGAATTTGATGAAAAATCTCACACAAATCCCGTTCACAGATCTTGAGTGGTATTGATTAGAGTCTATGATTAATTTGGAAGCAATGGAGATGAAGGTGGTTCAGAGGAAATTTAAGAGGACAAAAATATCTCACATGTTCGGCACATAATCGAATTTGACGGAATAATTGATACTATATTCATTATTGAGAGACACTATTATTGATTAAACTGAAATTTGACTAACCATGACTAAAAAAATGCTTACATAAATTTATTTAAATGAAACTTGATGTTTTTGAGAAACCACGTAGACTACCAAGTTTTGTCTATTATATATAATTTTGAATTGAATTGAATAGTAAAGTTGAAAGTTTTTCAGTTTATTTAGTATCATGCATCTATAATAGTTTTTGTAACTTAGTTGGTTTCACACTCCATTAATACGTTCAATGGTGGAGCTTTCTTAGGGCACGAGTAGGTCCTCGCCCCACCAAAAGTTTGAGTAGCTAATTAGATTTGTATTCACCGTTTTGGTTATATCTCCTTCAAACGGATTCCGATTTAGTTGATTTAAAAGCTCAAACGCTCGCAACTCAAAGAACTATAGATTTCATCTATATTGTTACCTGAAATTAAGAGCCACTGTTCCAGGAGAAGCCCTTTCCTTTCGGAGATACCACCAACATACACAAAATTAATATTCTTTGCTAAAACCATTTGGTATTCTCGATATAACATAACATTTGCCCCCAAAAAGATTGTTCAACTCCACCTATACGTTTGTATCAACGTGACTAGATTATACAAATTTAATAAGTTTAATAGACTTGAGCTCAATTCAACCCTAAAGGTTAACTCAAGGGGATGACGAACTTAAGCTATTATAAACTATTTAATTTTTACTACCACGACCGATGTGGGATAACTACCCAACAAAGATGCATGGCTAATTTATATTTATATTTTAAACTAAGAAAATGTCGTATATAAATTTTTAATGCATATACTTAATACTTACAGTAATTTACAACATCTAAGTATTACTTGTGACACTTTTTATCTTCATCTCTTTATGATCGATTACACAAATGCATTACTAAAGAACTTGTAATACATATAATTTGATAATTTGAACATTTCTGTCACAAACCGTATTTTCACAGGTCTATAAACTAGTTGCTGATAATAACTTAATACTCCGACAAGGATGAGGAAGATGATCACAACGACTGTGACTTCGCTAGGCGTCTTTTTTTATATGTATTGTTTTTAACATTTTGATGATCATCGTGTGAACCGATCAAATGTGGGAAATTAAGCATAGCATGCGAACCACGAAGTTTAAAAGCAGCTCTATCATAAGCCATAGCCGCTTCTTCTGCTGTTTTGTACGTCCCTAGCCATAATCTTGAACCCTTTTTTTCCGGGTTCCTCATTTCAGCTGTGAACTTTCCCCACACTCGTCTTCTTACGCCTCTATACTTCTTTTCGGTGACAAAAGATTGCTCATTTTGTTTCCCAAACGAAAATGTTTCGTCACTAAATGAAATAACATTCCCTGTTGTGAAATCTAGCTTTACGGGCTTGTTTACAACTTCTTTGATGCATGAATTATTTGTGAAAATGGTTGGAGTATTAGTAACTTCAAGTATTTCATTGTCGTTTTTGACTGAGAAACTACATGTTTCAAAATCATCAACATTTAGTGGAAGTTTAGTTTGATCATCTTGTGGAGAGATATGGTCAATTAAATTCTGGCTATAAAAATCGTTCGAGTTTGATGAACTTAGCGACGTCAGATTATAAGTTACATCTTCATGGTTTATGAATGATTCGGGGTATGAGTTTTCGAGAAAACTCCAATCATCGTCGATGTTAAAACATGGATAAATAGTGCTAGTGTTTTGGTAAATATCATTATGATGATCGTATGAAATGTCGAAATGATCATCAATAAGAAGATAATTTTGAAGGGAATCAAGGAGGGTATGATTTGAATTTGATAGTGTGAACATTTTATGTCACGAAGGGATAGGTGTTTGTTGATCAGTGGTTCTAGGACAAATACAAGTTGTTTAGGATTGCTGGCATTTATAAAGATAAATAGTCATTGGTTGAATATTGTTGACTGAAAGTGTATCGTGTTGATCTTGCAAGTAATAAATGTGATGTATAAAATATAGCCGTAACATTTGAATAGGGGTAATATATATATATATATATATATATATATATATATATATATATATATATATATATATATATATATATATATATATATATATATATAAGGGTAGGATCAAGATGGAAGTAACCAATCGGGGGAAGCGAGTGATCAATCCTTAATTAGCGATGTTACATAATTACAGATTGAGTGCAATAAGATTATAATGGAGGATGGGATGTTTGATGATTATTTTGGGCCCCGATGATCGTCTTTCACTTTAACTATCAAGTGATCAACCACCCCGACCCGGTCTTGATTGTTAATTAGCATATTTCACCTTTGCGCGGTGTAAAAATCCCTTGGGCAAGATCACAAATGGAAATTACAAAGGCTTGGGCAAAATGGCAGAGAATCAACAACCTATAAATGAGAGGCCAAGCTCCCTATTTATAGGATTCGAAATATCCGCGGTCGGCGAGTTACCTAACTATCCGCGGAAACTCAGCGGATTAAACCGCGGTCTTGTATTAATGCGAAAACATAACCGCTGTGCTTATTTTCAGCGAATATTGCATAGCTTTGCCTTATAATTCGCGTAGTTCTGCCTTTGGCTTTTAGCAAATAAAATATACATATACAATGCCATGTATATGATCAAGTCTCCCAGTTTATTATGATGCATTTTCGCGAAGTTAATGCATCATGATAAACTCTAAAAATAAAGAAATGCTTCTTAAAATAGTTCCCAAACAATATTTTATATTTTTTACCGCCTATTTATTATCGTTGTTTTTATTAAGCTCAACGCGTAATTACAACGGTAACTTTCGCCAATCTGTCAAATCAGCACGCTGTAACGGCTAGAAAATTACCGTTTACACGTTGCGGTAATTTCAGCCATTTAAATGCAATGATTATCTTTTCAACTTGCTCGCCCTAATTCCAATTATAAATAGCTGGTTATTCCGCATAAAAACTTTACGCCTTTCTCTCCCAATTTCGCATTCAATCGTATTCTGCCAATCACCATCGTACTTTGCAATTAGCCAATCCAACCTTCAATTTCATCAATTCAACCTCCGATTTAGCTTTTCTTATCATCAATGGCTTCCTCTTCATCTATGCACACTCCGGGGGGGTTATGTTTCCTATATGACGGAAACAAAACTCCAAACCTTACAAGAGTGGTATCCGCCACTTGCACAATTTGTACCCACCGCACCTTTACCAGAAGAGCAAGCTGAAACTCCCCCTAAGGGGACGATCACTGTATACGAGGCTGCCATCTCTCAAGGAAACCTTCGATTTCTTCTTACCACATTTTTTCGTAGTGTCTGTGAACACTATAAGATTGCCATGGCGCAGCTCCATTCGAATGCAATTAATAAAATTGTGCTGTTCGAGATGTACTGCAATGCCATCAACGTACAACCGCTGTTAAACGTGTTTCGCACGTGTAACAGTCTGATTTTATATGATGTGAGGTGGTTTTCATTCCGCAGCAAGTTGAGCACGATGGTTTCGCCTAAAGACTCAATAGGCAACTGGCGCGGTTCGTTCTTTTACATCAACGACACCGCCTACATGGACAGCGACATATCAAAAACATGGTGTACAGAACTTGATCCCGATCTCAATGAGAAACCTGTACTTGATGATCTTGAGCATGATATTCTCAAGACACTCAAAAACGCAGGCCTAATTTTGCGGGCCTATTCGAATGTACCGCTGTACATTGGCCGAGTTTCAATTCAATGGCCCTGGAGCGACTATGACGCACTTTTGGTTGACCAGGCAAAAAATGGTATTTCGCTTAAACTTATCGCATAATACTTTCTATAGTATTCGCAGTATATTTTTGCTTCACATAACACTGTATGTGTATATTTTCGCAGTGATTGCTCTTGACCTTATCATGAGGTCTGCCGATATCAGCAGGATTTGCCCTGCTCGTCGCCTAAAGAATGGCGACGGGGAGATTACTATTATTGATGAGCCCATCATCCACACGCTTTATATTACCGGTGGCGAGGACCGCGGCAAGCGAAAAGTTGTGGAAGGGGCCTCCACTCCACGCAAAAGACGACTACGGTCTCTTTCTGAACAAAAAACAAGTAAGCGATTGCTAAGTTCGCAGTATTCGTTCATTATGCGCTTTGTTATTTTCGCATAGATTCACTACATTTGTTTATCTGATTATAGTTGTTCTTTCAGAGTCATCCACTGAAACCACACCACTCTACAACATTAGGGGGGCATCCCCGCAGATGTTCTTGAAGAGCCCAAGCGTGAAGATTTATCTCTTCCATCTGACGCAGAAGCATCTAATCAAGAAGGAGAAGGAGAAGCTGGTGCAGAAGAAACCGCGGCCGCAGATCAGGCCAACAAATTATACCGCAGACTCTATAAATTTCTCCTCAAGGAGACAAAGGATAAATATCGCAGTTTATCATACCCCGAAGCTACAAGACAGCGATTGTACAATTGTTATAATGCTCTTTGTCTTACTATTGACAGCATGGAGCGATTCACCGAAATGTCGGATGAATATGATGAGGCAGTGAAGGCTGCCAACGGCCAGGAGAAAAGAGCACAAAGAGCTGAAGCACAGCTTAAAAAGGCTAAGGAAGAGATCGCCAGGCTCAACAGGAAGGCGAACACTGCCGAACATGAGTTCGCTCAGTTAGTCAAGTATTTACCCAAGTTTGCGGACAAAGTAATGGATTCAAAACCTGTTACTGAGAAATTTCAGGCGTATGCCCAAGCCGCAAAACTTGCAACACGCTGTGAATGGCATGATCTTTTATGCAAGCTTGGCGACCTTTCTCAACCCCTGCCTTCTGACATGGCGAATGAAATATGCGCCACAGACGATGCTCGCGAAGCACTTGAAAAGGCGAAAAAGGAGGTTGAGAAGGTGAGCATTCCTGCCATGGAGGAGCTCAGTCAGCGTGAAAGCGTTTCGTTCGCAGATATTGAAGCATTAGAGCTTTAAGTTTATTCTAGCTATTTTTTGATATATGCTCGCAATCTTAAATTGCGTTTTAATGTAATTATTCGCGACGCGTTCGCTCTTAATATCAATCACTTATTTACAATTCGCAGTTGCAACTTCTTTTATTTATATAGCGCTTTACTTTAACATTTATCCATAATTCAGACTTGTCCATTGCAATTTCCGCATTCACTATTGTGCACATAACAAAGCGTACTTTATGCGAAACAATCTTTTAACATTATGAATCTTCTAAGTCCGACACATCGATCCTTAGGCAAATTTTAGCATTGCGAAGCATCTAAGTGTTGGCAAGATCAAACACTTAGGAAATTTTATCCTTTCGCAATTATTTTCAAATTAACACAAGTGGGCAATTTCATCACTTGGTTTTTAGCAAACTATTTCGCAATGCATTTTTGCATTTTCATAACACTTAAGCAGGCTATGCTTAGCGAAAATCATGCCACCTTACTTAAAATATCCGCAGAACAAACATTAACTTAGTGTTGTAAAAGACAAGTAATTGCATTCTACGAAATAAGCACTACGCGTGGCCACACGCAGTGTTTTCGCTTTGTAAAGAAGCAATTACTAACACTGAAATTAACTTTGCTTTATTCATTACTATTTCACATTACAAGATTCGAAACATAAACACAACTATCATATTCGCATCATTCATTGATGAAATTTGCCTTAGCATCTTATTACAACTTTTTAAATTTTCGCACTACTCAGGATTAACTGAATGTCCTTCAATACCTAAATTCGCATTTGCCATAATCATGGCACAGAATGGCTCCACTTCCATAGAAATCAGCGTGCCAATGGCCTTGTTAGCAGAAAATTTTAGCATACCATGTATAGTAGATGGTATAGCACCAAACATGCGCAAAGCTGTGCGCCCCAGTATCATATTGAATCGCGATTGATTTCGCATTATGTACAGATTCAATAAAGCTTGGTGCCTTAGCGACTCATCGCTGTCATCAACTAACTCCATTTGTAATTCCAACTGGCCAACCGGCCAGGATGACTCTCCTGAGAACCCAGCAAGTGAAACCGCAGTAGGTTTCATCAAAGCTTGAATGTTCGCGGGCAACTTGCTAAAGCATTGTTCGTACATGACGTCAACACTGCTACCAGTGTCCACATGTACCTTCATTATCATTATTCCAGAATTCGCAATGCGACATGAAACCACTACAGGTTTATCAACATCCGCAGTTACGCTTGCAGGTGGAAATGTAATAGAGGGACATTTCCAACTAACAATCTGTTCTGAAATTTGCAGTACCGACATTTCGCCCTGCTCTTCTACCACGTTAATCACCTGGATTCCGCGCTGATTTTCTTTTTTGCTCACCATTTTTACCCCCAGATTTTTTACTGCTGGAGCCTTTCGCTCAACCGCGTTTGATGCATTCGAGGTGTTAGCTTCTGTAAGCATTATAATCGCATTCGCGGTGTTTTGTGTGATTAAATGGTCCAGCTTGCCTTGCTCGTATGCTTTTGCAATGAATTCTGCCAAATCTCTGCAATGATTGGTGTCATGACCGTAATCGTCACGGAAAACACAAAATTTTGATCTATCGCGCCTGCTATTTTCTCCCAAAGGCTGCGGATCAGGAAAAGACTTAGCAACTCTTTCTTGCAACAAAATTTCCTTTGGAGTTTTTGTTAGCGACTGAATGATATTGAATGATTCATTGCTTCACTTTCGCGTAGAATAGCGATCACGGCGGCCATAACCATGGTTATCATTTTGGCCTTGAAACCTGTCATTTCGCGGGTATCCACCGCCGCCATTTCTCTGCGGAAAACCTGATCCGCGGTAATTATCACTGTTACCATCGCGAAAAGAGTCATTATCATCTCGCCGACTTTTGTCTCTACCCCATCCACACGCAGGGGTTATATTGCTATCCTCTCCACCGCGGAGATAATCATATGTTTTCTGTTGAACTTTTGCGAAAGTCGGCAGAACATCTCTCCGTAATCTCCGCACAAGAGTAGGATGTCGTTGTGGGTTAATAGCATGCAAAAAACCAGAAATTTTCTGATCTTCATTCAATCGTGGAATTTTTTGGCACTCATAAATGTACCGCGTAAGTAATGCGTTCAAAGTCTCCTTGTTGCCTTGCTTAATATCGTGACATTCTATGTGCGTCTTTTTCTGCGGTAATAGATTTTGAAACTGCAGCAAAAAAATTTCGCGTAAATCTACAAAGCCAATGATACTGCGAGATTGCAAACTATGAAACCATTCCCTTGCTAACCCTTGCAAGGCCATGTGGAACACTCTACACGCGACTGGTTCATCCCAGTTATAAGTGCTTACTACACCTTTGAAGCGTTGTAGAAAATCCAAAGGATCAGTTAGACCCGAATAGACTCCCAGAGTTGCCAGCACAATCGGCGGAGAAACAATTGGATAGTCAGAAATATGCTGGGCAAACTTGTCCGCAGCAGTAGTGATTTCTGTTGCCTTCTTTGTGCGAGTATCTGCATTCTCCGCACAAAACTTGGTAAGCATGTCTTGCAAAAAATTTGGCTGATCAAACTTATGTTGCATTGACTTTGGCGCAATGCTTCTGAAAGCATCCGCCAAAAAATTCTGGGCATTTTCTCTGCGAGCAGCGTCAGATGCTTCGCCTTCTTCCCCATAGCGAGGGAAAGGTGTTGGTGGTCGCTTTCGCTTAACATATGGATTTTTAACAAACTCTTCTACGCTATCCGAATCATCGGAAAATTCGCTCTCTTCTCTTGGTGTTTTTGCCATTTTTGATTTGTACGCAGAGTTCAAATGAATGCGATCTTCTGCATTATCACTATTGCTATCATTATGCTCAAGAACTAGACGATCAACTTGTGATCCTGAATCATTCAATGGCCATAAGTAAGTGCGCGGTATGCGAGATTCGCAATTACGCTTAACATCTCTCTTAGCTTGCTCGATTGCAGTACCAACAATTTTGTCAGTTCGCAGACTAGATTTTCCAGATAATGCTTTTGGTCGCTTCCCATCAGCGATTGTTTCATTGCGATTTTGCAGCAAAGTTCTTCGCGCAATCATTTTTTCAGTAGCAACTTCTGGCTGCGAGTCACTAGCATTGTTTTCAGCAGATGTTTTAGCGATCGGTTCT